>NW_019212927.1:35645-55655 GCF_002532875.2 Varroa jacobsoni | reverse complement strand
TTCACGGTGAAACAAGAGGTAAACAGTTTTCATGTACTTAAAGCAGAATTTACGCTTTCACGTTGAAAACGGGGCAAAGGCAGCACTTTGTCCTGATTAATGCTGATGGTGTTTACAAACATAATGTCATTGCACTCGCGACACTGTTGCTGAACAGCATTATGATGACAGCCATGAGCATTATCATACACGTCTCAATATGTCCTACAGTTTAATGGTGCAATTTCCCTCGCTAATTAATGTACAGTTAATCACTATTGTAGCGACGATTGAACACTGTTCCAACTAACACACAATATTTTAGGTTAGTGTTAGATATTTCCTTGTTTATTTATAGTGGTCATTATTACTGCGACAGAAAAGGTGGTACACAGTAGCGGACGCTATTAACCGACTAGAGGTCGTGAGCAAAATTATTTATCTCCTCTAGGGAATTCTTGTGCACAATCTTACCTAACTAAATATATTGTATATTGTAATTCGCAATTGAAAGTAGCTGTTTGGCCACATGACCTGAACGGCTAGTAGCATTGGCGTAAGGGCTGTATCACCGCATTGTGGTAGTTGATACAAAGGTCCTATGCAGATTGACACAAATATACAAATTCAACAAAAACGCCACCTAGAGTCAGCCAGGCAGGCTAAAGCCGCTATAATATTTAAGACACTAAACTGGGTCTTCTAACATCAATTTTTTCTTTGAGATCATCTCATTGTAGGATGGGAATATAGATAAAGCTTTGGTCTTTGCAAACACAGCTGTATATGACGAGCCGCCGGCGAAAGGAATAAAGTCCAATACCTGATCAGTTTGAAACCCGGCGTGCTTAATCAGTTTATTTTTGTAGCAGTTAGCCGTTATTTTGCACGAAAAATGAAGGGAACGGGAATACATTGGGAAGTATATAAGAAGCAATGCTATACATTGTCATTACAGATTTATTGGAAGTAACAGAAATTAAAAACAAAGACGAATATCGATCAGATTTTTTAGCTTCATAGAACTCTGGCATTAAATTAAATTTGTTTTGCGAATTGAGATTAATTATACATGTTTCACATAACTTCGGTAATTTGTTTAATAGGATCAATGTGTTTTCATAAAACTGAGTGTTGTACATGGAATCACTTTAGTTGTACATTGAAGATTACGAAAGACGCTTTTTAAATAAGCTCCGATTAGGCTAATTACTTTCTCTCGTAGCGAAGTTCTTTGCGTTGAGGAAAACATCAAAAACGGAAGTCTAGATTTGTGGAATTTAAATTAAATTTAAAATAAAAATTAAATTGGAAAACTACATTTTATAGCGGCGTTTTCCGAGTGCTTAAGTATATTTAAAATTTTAACTTTGAAGCGTAATATCACAATTCCTTAGCAGACTTTGGAAAACAAATGGATAAGTGGTACCAGACAATTTTAGTTAACATACAGTATGGGGTTGTCTTTATAACTAATTTTAGACACTATCTATACAATAGTTTATTTACAATGAAACCTAGTTTTTGTTATTTCTATGTATACAGTTGATAAGTTATGGATATTCAGAAATAACCCGCCGGGATGCCTCTGGATGGTAAAAACTTTCGTCGTTTTCTTTGTAAATTTCCCACGATATAACAGGTTTGCTTTGGATAAACTGCGAATAGAAACTTCGCTCGGGTGCACACTATTTCGTTGAAGGGAATTATTGACAACTTTGTATAGCGTTAGAAAGGACTATGAAAAAGTGAATTTGATAACTTTAACCTAATATTGTTATGTAATGCCGTTCTTTTAGTTTGCGTGATTTGATTACATAGAAGGTTGTTATTAACGAGCTTAGACAAAGCGTGGGACACTCAACAAGCCCACAAGCATTCAGAAAAAACGCATAAGATTTCTCATATATTCATATCAGTTTAGTATAATAGTTACAAAGAAAACAGTCGACGAAGTTTCAACTATGAGATTCTGTAATAACTCATTAGCATCGTTCAATTAAAAAAAAATCAATGATTTTCGTAGTGGGTACTACAAGTATAAGATCACACATGAATATGGAAGACGGATGTAGTAATGAAATATCTTAAGAGCAACGGAGCTCGAATGACTAAAAGCTCCATTAGATCTCCAAAATTTCACTCACAATGTAATTAGCCTATCTGTTCTTATAGTGTTTTCCACTCACTGGCGCCGCCAAGCGGTGAATATTGGTGACCGAAAGTCTCTTAGGCTAAATAAAATTGCCTCTTACATTATTAAGAGGTGAATAGAAATATTGTTATTCCAATTTGAATTATATAGCTCTATCGCAATGTTAAGAGCACCTTTTGTAGATTTTTGTATTTTGAATGTGTTTTATGTTGCTGTGTACGCTGCGACATTAGGGTGTATCCACTGATAAACGGGAAAAACCAGTTTACATTTTATTTAGAATATATTAGATGGACCGTCATAGTCATGTGTTAAATGGATAATGTCGTTACAGATGGACCATGTATCTAGAGTTGCTTCGGCGTTGGATTACCTTGCAGATTAGGCGAGAAGATTTTGAGGTGGAAGCCCGCACCTTAATGCGACCTGACGAGGTAGCTTTACATAATGACTACCTTATGGAGTTGTTACTCACGGTAAGGGCTGCTGCTGTTTGCATCATAATTCATGTTTTTAGATGTTAGGTTGGGGTGTTTTATTATTAGAAGATTGTTTCAGGTCGATGGTAATTTTCTTAATTCTATTAATTGGAAAGGTTTCGAGACTGAAGTAACCTTTACAACGGCTTCAGTACATGAATTTTCTTTCGCAAGGATTATCCTTTTAGTTCATACCTAAAACGACCTTTACAACAAATTCTTTCTCAGCAGTGTAAACCCATAAATACGTAGATATTGGATGTACTTATGCCATAGTACAATAGGAACTTAAAAGGACAAAAGTAGTTAAATACTAATAAACCTAAGTTTAAGGTTTATTAGTATTTAATTGCCTTTGTCTACGCAGGTTTCATGCGCATTTTATCTCAGTAAGAACTTTGCAGTGCTTTAGGGCGGCTTAAGTGCGGCCGCTGAGCCTCCTCCTTGTCGAAGTCCTCTTCAGATAGAGTAAGTTTTAAAAAGATCGCACCGAACATGTACCACGCGATAAGCAGTAAAACGCATCAAATTAATATAAGTGGTGTTGTAGAAAAGCAAAGTGAAAATCATCTATTGCTCATTACCAAGGACCAAAAACGTTTCTGTTGGCATGAATATTTACATAAGAAAGAAAGGAATAAGAAAGTTTGTGGCGTATTTGCTCTTTCTAAACCGAACGCAAACCAGAATTTGGATCTATTGGTAAACAATGTGAGGTCTTTATAACTGTTTCTTTTTTAGCTAGAACTTAGTCCTGCAATGTTTCAAAAAAAATATATATAAGAAAAATAATTTTAATTAAAGCTCTCTTGAGAATACCCGTTGTCACTGAAATTGTCATGTTGGTTAATTTTAAAATTGTAACGTCTGTTTGGGTCGCAGCTAGGCTAGATGTAACACTAATTAGATCAGTTAGAACAGAAACTTACAGCGGATCCTACAGGTGAAACTCATAAGCCTTATTTTTTAACATAATTATTTACAGAGTTAGTACAATTTTACGTTAATATGTTTGCCTATGATGATGCAGACGAAAATATTGTAGTTGCTTTGAGCTGACTTGTGTGGGGTAGTTTCAAACTTGTCTAGACAAGTTGTTTTTATGAACTCTTTTTAAATACTACGGTATAAAACTATCATCTGCACTTAAGACGACATAAAAGATTCGAGGATAGAACCCAAATATGCTACTTAAATTATGACTTTGGACACCTTTGCAGCTGTCCAAAGCACCAGTTTCCGCCAGCTCGACTACCATGGCAGCAGTTGATTCCAGTTCTCCAAAAATCTCTCTAACCCCTACTGTTTCGTCAACCAATACAGCTCACCATGTCTCTTCTGACAACCCAATGCACCCCCGGGTTAAGCCTGTTTTCAAAAATCTTACGGCCTCATCTTTGTCATATACAAGTAAATCGCCGCCATATAGTTCATGTTCAAAAGAAGAATCTACGGAAGAGGTAGTGAACTCGCCAGGAAAAGCCGCATCTTCTGACTCTACTCGATCTCCAGTGAATGTGTCTAAACAACGGAAGCGACGGCCAGCTGAATCTCTTCAGCCTCCGGCTATAAATCGTGCTGAACACGCATTCGGGCTCTTCATGCCTGAATCAAATGCTACTCCTACCCTCGATAATCAGCTCACTATGCCCAATGTTGTCTCATTTGTGGTCAGCGTTCCTCAGGCTGAGATGCCTGCCCCACATTGCAGCTTTTTAATGCGTGAACAAGCGTTTCCAGAAAGTGCCCTTCTATATGGCCGTATGCTTGTCGTCGCGTACGAGCACGGGCTGGACGACATCGATGCACCCACTGTTGAATTGATGCTTCAGGCATTGCGCTCTCAACTTTTCCGCGTTATAGCCGCAATGGTTGATCGACGTGTTGCGTGTAGCCGTCGTAAACTTACACGTTTAGGAAATGGCATTGCATCCCGAGCACCCAATCCCTATTTAGGAGCAGCTGTTCCTTTTCATACGAATCATTGTTGTGATTTTCTGGAATCAGCGCAAGTAGTCAATGAATTCAGTGCGCCTTCTGCATGGGACGTCGAGAACTCTAGTATGTGCTCTCTCTTTGATTTGGTGGATGCTTTACGGACGGACCGTCGTCTCATCTGCTCACACACGGTAACATCAACCAGTCTTTAAGTGCTTCATATCTGCTGTGAAATATTCATGTGAACTACTATACTTGAGGTCTATAAAGTCTGAATTGGGAAAAAGTATAACCGAAAAAAACTTTACAGAAACCGTTATCTTTCTGGTGTAAAAGAGAAGAAACATATGTTATATAAAAAAGTTTCTATTGAAAAATATAACATTTTGGGTAGTCTGAATTATTATTTTACAATATTAAAGACTGTTTTGTTTACATTTTCTTATTAATACCAGTGTTATAAGATTGCCGAGTAACTCGAAAGATGTTCTTCTTTTTATTATGTGTAGGTCTATACATTAACTATGGAACGTGCCCTGCTTGGCTTAAGACATGCTAGCCATGAACAACTCGAGAGTGAATACATTTTCTCGCAGCAGAAGACTCTCAGCCAACAAATCTTAAAACAGCAACTTCACCAGCATAAACAACAAAATGGGCTCACAGGCGGAAGTGGCCATTCCCGTCCTTTTGGATCACCCGTTGGAGAGAATTTATCGCAGCAGATAACTCATTGTTGAGTATTTTTTTGATATAATAGATTGCTGTGATCAACATGTACTTGATATTATTTGAATGTCTTATCGTTAAAAACTAGTCGATGGTAGTATATATTTATAATCACTGAATACATCGATAACTGAAGCAAGCCATGAGCATCCATGTAGAGCCACAAATGATTTAATCTGTATCATATTTAATAAACGAGTGATCGATGACGCCCAAATAGACCGTTAACCACCCTCAAATGACTACGTACGTACAATAATGGTTAACATATACCATCTAAGCTACACAATTAAAATACTCCTTGGATCCCGTATCAAGAGCTTTAGTTACCTGGATATGAATAACCCAACTATAAAGGTTTTCTTTATTGTTCTCGAAGGAAACTCAAAATCACCATATGGCAAAGGAGAATTTCAAATTGCTCTGCATATCAACCGAACATTCCTTTTATCAAATGTAGGCTGTTCTATAAATACACGCTAAAAACATATTGGCCTCCAAACAAAGACGATGATGTTTTTCTCTTCGAGCGTAGTATACTACGCAGTTCGGTTTGCCAACCTGAAAGTACGCTCTGACTAGAGGAACTTGTTCAATTTATTTTTTTTGCAACTGGTAGTTTAAATTTCATGTTCTGCTGTAAACGCCTCGTTTTTTGAAATAAGTTACTGCGCAAATCTCATCTTTCGACATTGGGTCTCAAATCTGGGTATATGTCGCGGTTAGTTAGCATTTCCTTATCGCAGTATTCATTAAACTCACACTTTTTTCTGGTACTGGTAGAGTACTATCTCGACTTCGCGGGAGGCCCTTTTTCATTTAAAGAGCTCGAAAAGGTTTTACATTTCCTCTGTCTTTGATTTCCTATTCTGCTTTAAGTATTGTAACCCTTGCCATATACTCGAATATTGTAAGCCAGCTTTTATTATCCCGAAGCATTCAGTTCATCATTGCATCGAACCTAACTAAAATGCCTAGTCAAGGTCTTGAACTTATGTCCTTTCCTCTTTGAAGAGTTTGTTGTGCTCCAGTATGTGATGCGCGAGTCATTTGGCACCTTTTTTATTGTATAAAGACACGCTTCAAAACATCAATTAGTAGTAAGAGCTTGGATCAGATGGCGTTCCCGCTGTGCTTAACGGCTTCTGTTGCAACTTTTTGAAGGCCTTATGCGTCTAATCTCTACACGTTTTTTTTTCTTCTCAACCGTGGCGGTACTCAACTCATGGTACCGTTGTACTCACGACTACCGCGACAAGGTTCAAGGTTGCAATGTTACATTTATTCAGAGACTGGGCATGCGTTGTATTTTCCTTCAGTCGTCTTTGTTTTGCCCAAGCTTCACAGCTTTAGCCTTGATAAGAGTTGCGTTGCGAAATTATCTGCCACTGAGGCAAGAAGATTTCTTTTTCTTTCACTTGGTACAATAAGTATCGACTCCGTGTGGTCCCAGGCCTAGTTAGGTCGTGGTGAGTTTCGATTAGCAGATACCAAACCACCTTTTTTTTGGTTAGATATCGTATTTTCCAAGTTGACGTTAAAGTTCAGCCTTTTTTTCTACTCATAAATAATATGGTTTGTCTTCTCCGGCACTAATTCAGTCTGGTGCCTGCCCATTGAATTTGCTTCATGAACCAAAACTGTGTTTACTTTGTTCTATGATTTCGTTTCGGCGCAGGCAGTGATCGCCATTTTCCGTGCGGAGGTTGGGTTCTCTATCACTATAGTTCATTGATTTGTTGTCTCGAGCTCTTTTTCTTAGCTAGAAGATGAGAAACAGATGGCTACATTCTGATTGCCATCGATCGGCAAGACACTCATTGCATCTCTGGCCTGCTGTAGCTCACAAACCAGGCTTAGTCTACTTTTGCTTTACCAATCGTTATATAGAAACTGAATGCTTTTAAGCATCTATTATGATTGACTGATGTAACCCTCACCTTATATGTAAAGCATTCGTTCCTTGTCGCGAAGGTCGTGCCTCATATCTTACTGCCGAGCATCTCTAAAAACCTTTGATGTCTTTAAAACAATCACATGCATGTGGCTGGTTTGAGACAGCTGCAGAAGTAGTTTCGCGTTCGGTTGCATTTTTTGGCAAGTGGCTTTAAAGCAATGGTCTTTTGCACTAGCAAGTTTGCTATCACTCTGGCCATTCGGGCTAGCGTGCTACATTCTGCCGCTTCCTGGTCTTGCCGCTTCTATTTTGATTTTCCAGCTCCATTTTAAGTAAAAAACCTGTGTAGGCTCTGGAGCGGGACTGATACGAGGCATAGCATTTACCACCCGCGTGATTAAACACTGCAGCACTAGGTATATTTGTAGGAAATGAAAAACCTCGACAGTTAGGCGAGCTTTCTAATGTTGCATCGGGGACGGAAAACATTGGTTACACGTTTTTTATGTTTGAGACCAATTCCTTGCATGAACATTGGTAAGGAAGTCCCTAGAATCATAGGTATTAGCACACCTCCAAATTGTGTCACCTTGACTTCGATATCAAATGGACACTCCCAGGCGGTCAGGCCAACTTGAAGAAACCACTAAGTCAACTTTGTATTCACACAGCCACCAGAAAAGTTAAGTAGGATTATAAAGATCTCTTTTTTGTGTTCTTAGATATTTCACAAACATTTTGCTCGGTTCGGCATAAACGGTTATTAATAACGATGTACTGGTTTTTCCTATCTCGGTTTCTTTTTTTCTTAGGGTTTTTCTTTTCTCTTTTTCCTAAGGGTGTGTCGCTGATAGGACACTTAGATTAGTTAGAAAGACGGCTCTGGTAGGATGGGTTGGTCGATCTGTTTTAGCAAACCCTATCATCATCAGTGCTTCTGATCTCTTTACGGCCGATATCCCCATTCCTGGATGTCAGTGAAATCACATACTTTTCTATGACATCCTGCATTTTATATGTATTGAATATGAAAAACAGCAAAAAAACGTTAATTTAACATAAGAACGACTCTACAGTTACGTTGTCGACGTGGCAAGCGTTTACGTCCTTGGAACGCTATCGTGTGGTTTTACTGGAACAAACACAGCAACGTGTTGATCATTTAAGATGTATTAATTTTCACGTATAGTAAGTTCAAGGACAAGATTTTTCGCACTGAAAAGGGATTTATTCAATATATTATCCTTACACTGTGAAGTTTCTATAAAGAATCGTGACCTTCAGTTTTATACGTATTTAAAACCATAACTAAAATTCGATATATCAATGTCGACTTTTAGTACGACCTCAGCAAATATTGCTGGAAAATGATGCATCTGATGTATTTCTGTTTCACAAGAAGGATCTTCTAGACGTGTTGAATTCTTGCCTCGACGAAGAGTGGTTTGATGTAACTATTGACCGTTCGGTGGGTTATGACGCAGTAGTTCCTCATATACATGTTCTTTCTGTTCGAGCCTTCGTTTTTTGGATAATAAATCTGCTCCATTCATGGAGCTAACAGACATAGATGTAGCTCTGAAACATCGACATAGTCATTCTAACAGAATTTTCCATCTCGATAAAGACTGGATATACCATGCCAGAGTTACTTTCCACTGCGTCCGATTGGACGGATTGCCCTTAAGTTTCTCATAGTATGAATTTCAGCTTATGCTAGTTAATATCTGAACGTAGTTGTCGGCCTCGCACTTGGATATCTAACACGTTAGCTTTACCTAAGAATAGACCACCACCGTTTGTGTCACTGCCTACCCTTGATAGCTCTCAATACGAATACGAAATGTGTCACATTTCCTCGACAGTGATGAAAAAAGTTCTTACACTTTTGTTTGCGGTGGCGGATCCCTAAAAAAATCGCAGCTTTTTTGGAGTCGGTAGCATTCTGGTAATTTGTGATCTAAGACCGAAGCAGTTCATGGAGGAGCTATGGAAAGGCGTGCTTGCTATCAAGTGCAGAACGTGTTGTGCTTGAGTCCTCATTCTCTGACGATTTGCGACCCGTATTTAGTTGAAGACAGAACAAAAAAGCAAATAAGCAGAAAAGATGAGCGACTAAAAAAGCCTTAACAGGCATAAGTTATCTTGCATCCTTCAAATCTACATATGTATAATATTGTTGGGATACTTCCGCAAGCCAAGATTACAGCTTTTGAAGCCTAGAAGGCGGAACAGGAGTCTGTCATTGAAGCGGCAATCAATTATAGAAGATGTCTGTGCGCGCGTACGTGAGTAAGACGTGATCCAAACTGTGGAGAAAAAGATCAGTTAAGGAAGTAAAACAGGCATCGCAATGTTTCAGGAACGAAACGAAAATGTCGGGGTTGACTAGACAACTATGTTATAGCAGGTTCCGGGCAGCTTTTAACAGGCTAACATAGTTCGAAAGAATCTGCTAACAGTACAGATAGCTTTATGTTGAAATATATATGTAGATACCGTAACTGAGACAACGCGGATATTTAGGGTATTTCCGACACTATTGCTTATGCATATATACATTAAAGCTATTGTTCCATGTGTCTCCAACATACAGATTAGGCCTATTCGCCCTGTCATCTTTGAAGGTAATATATGAAATATGTAGTACAAAACATAACAAAGCTAACTCTAATTTTTCAAATGTTTCCCACAGGCTTTGTTTAGTTTTTCGGTTATTTTCAACCGAAGACTGCACCAATATTGTCATCGATCTTCTATTAAAGAATTAAAGATGAAAGAAGAAGTCTATATTAAAGAATTTATGGCATCGTGGTAAGATTTGAGTCATTTACCTTTTGAGAAGTTAGTGAAATTTTTAAAACAAAAATAACGTTCGAAAACAATGCCTGGTGGGTATGATAAACGACACAGAGCTTTTAACCGTAACGCCTGCTTTTTGTCACCATGATTTTCCATGTGAGGTCGAGCGTAATTGATCAATCGGGCAAGTTCACCTCTATTGATTATTCTTGACTGTTTAATGTGAAATTTATTTATCTGCTCCGATTTTTGATAATATATTACAGCCGGAATTGTCAAGCCAGAACTCATGAAGGTGCAGTGAAACAGTTGCGCCAGACAATTAAACAGACGCTTAAATAAGCTACAATAAGCTTTACAGTGATGTCATTCTGATTCAGTTGTATTCACTTCTTGTTGAAGCCATCCACAATTATCGTAGAGGATACGTTTTTCACCTTAAGCAAAAAGTCCGTGCAAGAATGGGTAATTTTTGTAACGTGAAAACAATGAGAAGCAAGCGTCTCGACATCTTTGTTCTTGAGCCTTATTCAAATAATGCAGCATTAATTTTGGCCAACCTTTCTATTGTATTAATTCGACCAAGGTGAATAAGTGTGGTTTATTTACATGCACCAAACTTGAATGCTAACATTCGGGCACTAGCTGACTGTCACCACAGCTCTCAAGTTTTCTTTATTCATCTTTCAATGGGTCTTCCACTATATTAACTTTTTATTTCAAGGTGTGATCTTTGGAATTTTCTAAACCAACGGCGAACAGCGTTTTAAGTAGTAAAAATTTTACTGAATACAGGTTTTATAGGGTGTATAGCTGTCTTTACCAAGGTGAAAATTGAATTCATAAACAAATAGCTTTCTGACTTTCCATGGTTTACTACAACTCGTCTGCTAAAGTCCCAAGCAACGATATTTGATTGAATTGTTTTGAAATTAACAAATGCAGGTGTTTCTCAAATACAAAAAAAAGTCGCGAAATTTTGTACCCGTGTAAAATAGCGATATTTGGAAACGTGAGATTAATATTTATCGTGTTTCATATTAAAGGCCACTAGATATATGTATATATATATATATATATATCGCATGGTATGCCGCAAGACGCGCTTCTCGACGCTTCATCCAGACGTGAACCTAGGCAGTAGCTCTTTAGATACATGTTAATTTATTCGCGGAGACACCGTACGAAAACCGGGTTTGCAGGTCAAAACGACCGGCGCACAGAAAGTGATGCTTTATAAATCCTTTATAAAAAGAGAAACTGGCCGTAGACCGCCTTCAAAAGCTCACATACAGAGGGGCCGCACAGTTCGATTGACCGCGAGTCTTCCGACGTTCCGAAATGTAGAGAACAGAAAGCACCAGCCGAAGGTGATGAAAGTGTTCCTCGACTTCTTTCGAAAACGCTATAATATTGTTTGAGTAAACCAAGGTCATTTGCAGTTTACGGGAAAGTCGGTTCGTCAACCGCTGAAATGTCACCAGAGCATTAGCCAGCCCGAAGGGCATCCGTTTGAATTAATACAAGTCATCTATAAGGTACAAAATGCCGTTTCTTTTTATTCTCGGGCACCATGGGGATTTGTCAATAACAGCTTGTTAGGTCTAATGCAGAAAATACTCGGCTACTTTTCGCACGTCGATAGGGTCGTTGCTTGGCAGCGGAGTAGGGAAGTTTCTTTGTCGCCACATTCGATTTTAAGTAGCCGATATAAAATCGAATATAGAGTCGAACCGAATTTTTAACGAGGACCACAGGCAAGCCTAGGGGGCGAGAGAAAAGTTCAGTCATGTTGTGGTCCAACATCTGCTGTATTTCTTTTATGATATATGCTCACCATGCCGGGGAGACCCGCCAAGAGTCCACATACAGAAAAAGCTTGTTGTTTCGCAGACTGTATGGGTAAGATGCGTCTTTGGAAGCTCCTTTGGAACATCTGATTTCGTGTTCTTAGAACGAATGCCTTAATTGGTCACGAAGTAATTCCATCAGGCGACTTCGGTCATGCTTACGCAACACGCAAAGGTATGTTACAGAAATAAACAGTGAACCGTGAGTTGATCGAGGAACTCAACGCACCTTTTATCCATTGCAAGGTGTTGTCATTCGCCCAACTGATAAATTAAAGCTGACAAATCGTTGCTGACAAAGGCTCTCCATACTCAGAAAAAAACGGCGATATCGTTAAAATAACACGATGGAAACTTGTTCAACGTCCGCTTGATAGGGACAGACGGGGAAGAAATCATGCAAACCAGTGGACGCTTTAACCATAAGCTTGTCACATAAAGTTTTCGGATACATAAATACAAGAAAGCAAAGTATGTAAAAGACAACGCTGATCGCGCTGCCATGAAAAACCCACGTATCATATCAAACCGACTCAAGCAAAAGTATTAGTGTTAGGACACGTGCATGTAGATTTCTACGTAATGCAAATCCCTTCACTAAATGGCAACACGTGGGTGTATTACTGATCATACCCAAGATAAAATAGGGTAAATTTTCACACAGAAAAGACGCAAGCAGCATTTCAAATCAAGCTCGTCATTTCAAAAACTATGATAAATAGTTCGAAATCCATAGAGAAAAAACCGTGAGAACTTTGCATACTGACGCAGGTTAGAAATAACGGCGGGATTGTGTGCGAATGTGGGAATCCGCGCAAGGTAAGCTTAAGCGGTTTGCGGCAAAGGCCAGCACAGATTTAACCAAACTAAGCCGCGCTATACTAGCAGATTTCGAAAATTCCTATAAGGCTAAATAGTACTCTGTGAGAGCATGTTAATAAACATGCTGACCATTTACCCGTCCACCTGCAAGAAATTTTGAAGACTATATACATTATGGAACCGCATTTCGGCAGGATGCACACCATTGGATCAAAGTTCCAAACTTTTCACAAAATCCAAAAGCTTATCAAAAAATGTGGCAAAACATTAGCGGCACTGACACCAGGGTAGAAAACAATAAGAGCCAAATCGTTGTGATAACGAAAACTAAACGCGGATGAAAGCGTGCCAAACATGATGCATCGCCTGCGGACTCAGCCAGTAACAGGGTTGGATTACTCTCGACGCGACGTGTATGTGGAAATTTTCAAATTTAAAGTAATACGGTCTACCCTGACAATTTGCGCCATGGAAAGACTTGAAATTAAAAAAAGTTGACATGGGTTTGGCATATCTCGGTAATCCTATCAACGAAGAGACAACCTTACCCAATTTGAGAGAACAATGGAAGTGGTGTATACTATATATAAAACTGGGCTACGTATGGGTTGTACTGATCTAAATAGTGACTTGCAAAGAAACTCATGGGAGCGTTTACATATTCTACCATGGATTACAATAAAGCGAAATAGACGACAGGTTCCATTTCCAGAAGAAAAATGGAATAATGTCACTATTTAGTTACACGATATATGGTTGCGAGCGATAAAGCTAAAACCACTGGTCAACTACTGAAAAGCCTAAGAATATTTTTTAAGATGAACAACAATGATTATCACATTTTAAAATAGAAATAAAAATCAACAACAATCACAATATCACCATATCGCGAGACAAATATATCTCAGAAATACTGGATAATTTTGTAATGTCATATTGTAAATTAGCGACAGCACTCGCAGGCGGCGAAAAGTTGTTGGAAGGAAACGAGCCAGGAGAGATCAGGCCAAATATACTATGCAGACAATTGGCAGGTAGTCTCCTCTATGTATCTCCCGTCTTCAAGTCAGACATGAGCTTCCTAACTGGTTTTGTGTTACGACACCTGGATAAATACAGCAAACGTCATTCGATGCTAGAAATATAGACACTTCCCTAGTCATAGGGAAGTGTCTATATTTCCCTAGGAATAGTCAGAGGACGCTTTTACTAGGGCTACGGCGCTCTCGAAACGGATATAGTCTCTCGATAAATACGGGATGACTAACTACGATAAATGAGAACGCGGTTGTGTGGACCTTAAGCCTGGTAATTGTATTTTGATCGTAAACAGACGCGAATTGGAACTACAAGCGGGTTTCCATTACTCAACGAACCTGATGGGCCCAACAGTTCTGTCGAAAACAGGTTACAGAGCAAGCATATATATCAAAAAGCAGGCTACATTAGCCGCAATACGCTCCAAATAACTTTACCATCAGGATATACGCCTCTACTATGTGAGCTATTTGAAAACAATTTGAAAATATAGTAAATCAAACGACAAGAAGGCCAATATAATTTCAAAACCAGCCACGAAACCGCAAGTTGCAACATAGCAAGCAAAAGGCAATACCACTTGATGTTAATAAGAGCGAAAGACCTACTCCAAATAACTAATGCGATAAAATGCACAAAAATAAGACAGAACACAATCTGATTTAACAAGAACCCAGGCAAAGATTTACTGAAAAAGAAGAAGCCCCTTAAATCATTAAAGATAACTAACCGAGTACTGCTCGCAATAGCTGTAATATTGATAGCGAATTGTGGTCACGATAGGTGTTATGTCTCCGTATCCATTATTTTATCATATCAGTAAAAGTTTCTTTTTGATCCTCTTCTTCAAGCCAACTGAACATCGTATGCTGATTTGAATAGGTGCACGATAAAAGCGCATATGAAATGGAAAACTAAAATGATGGATGCCTGTCAAATTATATATAACACTACATCCCTGAACTGATAAAGCATTTTCTGCTTAAGGTTGGGCTGTTTCAATCTTTGTTACCACTGCTGTTGTTTTTTTGAAGCAGACTTCGGTTGTATATATACTTTTTTGAAACCTCTTTAATCTAAGTTTGACAACATACTATTGTCTAATCTGCAGTTATCAGTGCCTCTAAGTTTCGAGTTATAGGTCGGGTATAGCCGTTAGGCGTTCCATTCAGACGGCTGGCTCGTGGCGTGAAAAGAAGTGTATCTACGCCCGGATTCGAACCTAGACCATAACACGTCTTTAATATTCGCAGCCACATACGTTATTAGTGCTTGGAAGAAACGGGCAATACTATAATTTTATTTGGTCTAACAAAAGAGTATTAATACGCCATGTTGCTATTGAGATTGTGCGAATTCAGGCATATGCCTATTTTCGTCATAATGCGATGAAAACATAATAATTACAACACTTATATCAACCTACTGGTAGAACAAAGATACAGCAGCAGAAAGGATAGAGTATATTAGACTGCAAAGCCAGTACAGTAACGCGCAGCTTGACGAGAAAGGAAAATTTTACTATGGACGAGAAAGCAATAATAAGAGCCTGGATTTAAGAAGAAGAACTCTAACTCGC
Organism: Varroa jacobsoni; assembly: GCF_002532875.2. Classification (NCBI taxonomy): domain Eukaryota; kingdom Metazoa; phylum Arthropoda; class Arachnida; order Mesostigmata; family Varroidae; genus Varroa; species Varroa jacobsoni. Next base: position 40,387 of record NW_019212927.1, on the reverse strand, counting down.
TCATTAAACGAAGTAAGGCGGCCAAATGGAAAGAATCGATAAAAGAGGTAGCAAAGGAAAACTTTGGTCCAACATAATAAATTGCCATAAGAAAGCTACGAGAGGCGGTCCTGCAACGGTCCCGTTGTTAACGAGGATATTTCGGAGCTTGCAGCAAAGTGCATTAAACAGGCAAAGCTGCATCTAGCAGTAAGCAACACACCAGTTTTGGAAGTCCATTTCGAAGTCATAAAGCTGCTAATCCAAAGATAGTCAAAAGTTTTCAAAAAACTGGCAAATAAACCTCTTCAAGCAGGACGGTTTCCGAAGATGTGTGAAAAAGCAGATTTAGTGCTGATTCCGGAGCCGGGAAATAAAACTAGCCCATAGGCTCGGCGATTAATTTTCCTGCTGAATATGGTGGTAAAGATAATAGAAAACGTCGTCATTGCCTGAGTTGAAAAGAGATAAAAAAAAAACAAAAGAGCTTCACCGGATTTCCTGGGCGACGCTCTGAATATGGCAGAGACCTGAATGGGAAAACACCATTTAAAAATGGCGCTAAAAGAGCGAAGCCATTTAGTTGACGAGTATGAGAGCCGAAAGAAAAAAACTCGATCTCGGGCTTGGGAAAACACTTATTAAAATAACTCGCACAGACAAACATCTGTCCATGATTCTAGATACGCGGCTGGCGAGCCTGGTAAATGTCAAATATGCAGTTGCGAAAACATTTAGGTACGTTACAAATTTGGCACGGCTCATACCTAGCGTTAATAGGGTTCTAAACAAAATTAGACGTCTGCTAGCAGCAGTGGCAAAGTCGGTCACACGCTACACCTCTGCCATTTGGACAGCCATGGTGAGAGTTATGGATAAAACAGAAAGACGCTCTTATCAGCACAGAGAGCGGTCGTCACCAAAGTGACTAGGGCCTAGAGGACACTGGTGACAAATGATGTCCTCATTTTAGCTGAGATTAATTTATGGGACCTTCTAACAGGTTAGAGAGAGAGCTACTACTTCGACGGGGACAGATCTGGCGACAGCAAAAAAGGCTAAGCTAGAAAAATGAAAGCAACAGTTGGTCTTATCCGGCAGCCCAGAATACTAGACTCTAAATCTGATACCTGACATAAGCAAGTGATATCATGGGCCATATGACAAGCTATCATGCGGGGTAACCCAGGTACTTATCACGTTCGGCAGTTCCAGACGTATATGAAAAACAATGGAAAAGCACACGCCACCACACACATTTTGTGCGACTCGGATCTAACAGACAACCCTGAACATACAGTTTTTGGTTCTAGCACACTCCAAAGTACAGGGTTCGAAACAGCCCACGACAATCTACTTCAATGAAAAACAAAAAAGTTGTCGCTAACATGACGAAAACAAAAGATCCATAAACTGCTGGGACGACCTTCCTTGGGAGAAGGCAAAGAAACAGCTTAATAGGCAACTTCCTGTTTTTATCAAAGCTTGAAAAAAACAGAAAGCGAAGATTTAATGAAGAATACCAAACGATGCAGGAGAGAAGACAAGTATAATTACAGTTTGACAACTTCTTCTTATTGGATCTGAAATGATTTTAAAATTTACCGGTCCTTGGGGGGGAGGGGGTAAGCGAACCCTGAGTTTAGTCACGGTAAGTTATTATCACGAATAAACTGAACAACTTGGTATGGAAGCAGTTTCTAGTAATAAATCTATTTTGTCCCAACACAGAGAATGGTAACTTTGAGACGAAACTGTTTCTTCTCCCTTAAGAAAAAAAAGAAAAAGCATTCTCCCTTTACTTAAAAAAGGTAAATTTCGGCACCGTCTTACAGACATAGTATTCAATTGATGTGCATTAGAATATAGTGCCACATTGCTTGGACTTCATTGTCCTTGTAGATTAAGCACCAGGTACGTGTCACTTCCACACAATTTTCTCCAAAGCAATTTATCGTGAATCAATCAGTGAAATGTTGATCGCGATAATTAGCATTATTAAATTCATTTAATTAAAATTAATTTTCATTCTGTTCAAAGATGCATCCGGTTCGGTTCGAACCGAATGTTCCATTGATATGTGGTAAGGCACATGATTACAAATCTAAACCAAGGGTTTTTTGTTCTAACAGTATAGAACACAATATACATATTTTTGATATTTTTTTGTTTTTGTAACCATGACCGTGTTTAGTCAAGGTCAATATTTGTATCCATCCGCAAACAGGCCTAGGGCTTAGAATCTCTCAAGCTTCTAACCAAGCAAAGTTTTTACAGCAGCTCGGGTCGAAGTTAAGAAGAAAACTTTGAACAATACAGTCATTTATAAAGCGCTTGGAAGCTGTAAACTGCAATTAAAAAAAAAAAAAAAAAGATATATATATATATAATATTGTATTCTTATTGGGCAAGTGAAGGGTCAAAGTTGTTAGATTGAACAAACTCTAGAATTCCAATAGGGGTAACTAAATAAAAATAGATGGCTACCGATTTAGTTAAATTAGCGCTTGTATTTTTAGACAATTAGACTTTCAAGATTAGTGTTCTAGCGGATCTTGCTTTGAAAGCTACGTCTGCTTAGAGTGGCACAATCTTATTGCAATCATCTGATATCAATTACTTTATATATGACATTAAAGACTGATTCCCAAAGCAAGAGTCAATCAGGTGCAAATTTCATCTCAAACATTATTATCGGATGATACATCTCGTAAAGAGCATCAAAAAGAATTAAAAAAAAAACACTATTTTTGAAAAAAGAACATAACCAAAAAAGTCCTGTTGGCTTAGAAATGTGCAGCGTTATGTATGATAACGTGCCCCATTCACAAAAAAATACATCTGTAATTTACGAGGGGGTATAGTTACCTGAACGAAAAAGAACGCCAAAAGTAGTGTGTTCGATGGTAGTTTTATATTTTAAATACAGCATTAAACTACTGAGTTTTGCAGGAGATGCCCTTCTTCGACGCTGTTTCATTTGTGCAGTTTATGGTCGAATGTGTTGGTCTTGACATCCGTAAACTACATTCGGGAACTGCACGTTCTGGAATGCCCTGGAAAAATCATATTTTATGTCAACAATCAAATGAGCCAATCAAAACTCAGAAAATGTATACTCAGGTAAGTGTATTACATTCACTTCGAGATTTTCAGAAGATTTTGTACTAAAACGAAATTTAGCAATGAAATTCACATGACTAGCCCGAATTCTAAGCCACTTATATTGCTAGAAGTCGACGCCCAAGATAAATTAGCAATTTCAGGCTATAATGGCAAAATCTCTGTATTACCAGAGCCTCGTGAAGCACCCTCTCATGAGCTTCCTTGATTTTAAACGCTGGTTTTAAACTAATAAAGACAACGCGTACAAAAAAAACATTTTGTCAAAAGTTGTATATGAACGCCAATTGGTAGCGTAGCACGAACCGTCACACCTTCCACAAAAACCATACTGCCCGTTTAAAAGTAGCATGAAATCCGCCATGCATGATGTAGTGATAGTATAAGCTTGACTGATAACTACGATATTGACAATTAGAATTTGGGTCTTCAGTTTTCTTCTTCCTTAATTGAGCCTAACAGCCCGAAAAAAATTTACCAAATAAATATTACTATTTAATTCTAGCGTATTGTGTGCTGGTAATATATTAATAATTTTTGCCCTATATAGCGTTAGCAATTCCAGTGCCGATTTTGATAAACTTAGGTTTTGTTTAAACTGGCAGGAAACTGGCAACGCTCTTCTTAGAATTAACGTTTTAATGATGACGGGCAAACGGGTACATCATTGCTGCTATCTTCCTATGTGCCATGTCTTTTATATGTGACTTCGCTAAAGATCTTCGATATTTACCGGAGACTTCCAAAGTTCAGAGTGATTTGATTATCTTATGTTTTTGCCGACTAACCCGTGTTGTAACTTAACTTTATTTATTGAGGATAAAATTCTTGTGAAGCTAATTTACCTGCATTGGCATATATGGAGGACTTGGACCGCCGTCATCCACAGCCATATGAGTATCTCTTCTAATAGATGGAGCGCTCTGACTTCCAACTTTGTAATGTTGAGCAGTCGTATGTTCTTCAATATGTTTTTCATCGCTTCGGTTATAACGGTATGAAGGTTGATCAGTAACGAGACGTCGCATTGGCGCGCAAGCCACAGTGTCTGGAAGATTGGATATTAAGGAACCCGTACTAGAGAATCCAGATATCGCTGTAAAATGTAGAATAAATGGGATACTTAACTAACTCGCAGGCTTCGTCCTGCGCTCGCTTTGCAGTTGATAGATAATTAACACCTTGAAAATCCCCAGTTTTTTAATGCTTCCGTAAAACAAGATTGAGTAAAGTTATTCAGTGTCATGCCACCTGAAATCAACCGCTGACCGAAATAATCCCTTATAAATGACTGTCCTTGTATAACTAATGCGATCTGTGGAAGTCGCACCTAGGTAAATATTGTAAACCTTAGCCCGAATGCGCGTTAATAGTGGTCCTGTTTATAGTTATTTCATTCTACCCTTCTATTGATATGTTTCGACACTCATGGTGGTTGTTTTGCAGCTGCTTAGCAGCTCTGTATATAAGTACGGTGTATCAATATTGTCGAATCTGATTTGTGCTGTAAATCTGTGCCATCACAAACAATATTCCGACCCCAGGCTTACACCTTTACTAGTTGTAATATTAGTGAAGCCCTGTTATACTAATTCAGTTATGCTGTGGTAGTTATTGGGATAATTTTTTTTCAATATTTC
>NW_019212927.1:0-35545 GCF_002532875.2 Varroa jacobsoni | reverse complement strand
TTACAACTAAACTGTTACCAGAATAGATATATCACTTTATCTGAAAAACAAACTGTTGTTAATCCCGAAGAAACTTTACTTTGGTTGCATGTGTAAACTTATCTTCAACCTCAATAGACGGTTCCGAATTTGACATCGGCCACATGGAAGAAGCATGAGTCACAACGAATTAGTACATTGTTTTGCCTAGCTGCAACCAGCTTATTATGGCAGTTATACTTGATAGATAGTTCTCTAATATCATATATGTTAGTGGCAAGTATAATTTTATAGGCTAGGTTTAGTGCTGTAGGTGCTAATATATATAAATAGCAATTGTCACAATAAAAGTGTTGCGATAATTTGTTTATAAAGGCAGCGTTATAAAAAAGAATGTATTAATGAATAATAGTTATTGTACTATAGATATTATAATAGTTCGGAAGAAGTAGTTGATGAGGACACCGATAGGCGGACTTGCGACAGGACAAAACGTTTTATCTATGTAATGGTAGCATCAATGAGAATGAGCATACTTCTATCATTGTGAGAGTGCCAGAGTGGCATGCAAATAGTCATCCCTTAGATTAAGAGACTTATTCAGGGCCTGTGTCGAAGTATCAGTTTTTTTTTGTTTAGTTATTTTTTTCTGTACGCTTTCATAATAATTAGTATTATCGCAAGTCCTTTTCATGCAATACCCACAATTTTTTGTCACTCTTGTTTCAGTAGAGCTTCGTCGATCTAAAGCTTGCAGTGAAACTTAAGTTAGGCCATTGTGATAACTTTTTCAGAAAATATTATTTGTATTTTGAAGCCATTTCGAAGTTAATTCCGTTCGCTCAATGTTTGGAATCGTTCTCCTGCAAAATCATGACATTTGAGAATCTTTGCTCTTTTTGCTAAAAACGCTACACCAACACTAGGTGATCGTGACAACTTTTACGACGCTGAATATAATTAATCTAAATCAAGCTTTTTCATGAATGTAATAACCTACCTCGATTTTCCGTATGTCCTCCTAAGACTGACACTCAAGAGGCTATGTCCAGTAGTAGTGAAAAGCGGCGAGAGAACGCTACGTACAGCGCAAACAGCCGCTAAGCAAACCCTATTATTACCACCCTCTGAGCAAAATAGCGTGTAGTGCGGTTAGTGCCAAGTGCGTGCATTTCAATGAACATATCGTTAAAATTAGCCGTGCGTCTGATGGCAAGTACTCAGTCGCGCTAGAGGTAATCACTTACTAAAGTAGCTAATCATAGTTACACCGTGTGCTCTGAAGGAAGCAATAGTCGTTTTAGGCAAATTACTTCATGGAACTTTAGCTCATTTTCTGTAGTGATGTGCAATAACAGTCATTTATAGTCTTTCCGGACGTAGCTCGTTTTCAGCGTAAAAGCAACTCGTTGATTTAGCTATGAACGGGTGCTTTGCAATTTTGTCTATCCTTACCGATTGAGAAGCCTACTGACCACCCTAACTAGCTTCAATTGTGGCTGTTGTATCTCAAATGTATATAAAAAAAAAGTTTCATTCACTTTGAAAATATGTGTTGAAATTGTAATATATGTACAATACACTGCAAATATGTAATCGCTTAGGCCAATCATTCATTAGCAGAGTTAGCGAAACTTTAAATTTTTTACAACTAGAATTTTTAAAGAATGTGCGCTCCGGGCTTTTATTTGCTACGTACAATGAGTCGGTGTAGTACCCTCAGTTGAATTAATGACATCGCAATTTCGGAGAAGATAAATTGATGATTGATGCACCGCATCAGATAGGGCCGCTGCTTGTTGGGTCCGGGGCTGCTGCGACACAGACGCGTACTCCTGGTTTCGACCATGTGAACGTTCCTGTGTTTTAAGTGGTGTAGCTAAGTTTGCGTAAAGGACTTCTTCGGGCTGCTCACTAGAATGTTTCTCTGCATCTAAAACAGTATGAAAAGCCATGCTTAGACCCTCTTCCTTTCGTCGGCGCGCCTCCCGAAGTTTTTTCGCCTGCAAATAAACCTTTACGCTATCACTCGATACTTCTTCTATTCTTCTATGAGCATACACATTAGGATCACGTAAATCCGAAAGTTGCAGTGACAAAGTAAACAACGTACGAATCACTGTTGACAGTACTCATATAACATATTTTACTTTTTCTATGTACTTCTTTGTAACCGATCATATGCCTACTGCGCCTCCACCATTCAGCTATGCCATAAAGTCGATGTCGATACAATGCACACAACCCAGTACCACATGCGAAGTTTTAGCAGAAATCAGTAAGAGACTTGTGTGACGGACTAGAGTATGTGCAAAATTAGTGAAGTAAAATTAAATATAAACAAGGGAAAGATAGATGTAAAGTAAGGTAGGATGTAATTCAATAGTTAGTAAAAAAAAAAGTGGTTTATAGTAAGGACAAAAGTAATCCTACAAAACTAAATATGACACTTGTACAATATTACAACGCATTCTATATCTGACGAGTGCATTCATATATTTGTTGTACTTATACAGCGTCTGTTTCCATCTTCGAAGTGCTGCTTTCCTAACTGGACAAAGGTACTACAAGGATGGCAGAAGTATCGTTCATTCGAACTTCTATATTTTGCGCGAGAAGTTTCCGTTATTTGTTCAGAATAAATAAGACATTATTGCACGTTGAGGCGAAGCAACATAAATATATATGGTAAAAACATAAGTGCAAGTAATATTTAGTTAGGAAGTCTTTGTCAAAATTATCAAAAATATATACATAGAATACATAGAGTTTCGAAGGTTATACAACGTAGTTAGGATACTTGTCTTTATAAAGAGCCCCTCTGATTGTTCAGAAAATAATGGCGATCTTTCACATGTTCGTTATACCCTTTTCCTGTTGTTTGTTTATTTCTTAATAGCACTACTTTACGTTACTGTCTAACATTTTTTTGTGTCATGAACGGATTTTCGTCTCGAACATCGCGCCTTCGACTCCTACTGCATTTTGCCTTCGCCGAAGTCAGAAAGTGTCACGGATGGTGTGGCTTGCTTAGTGTACTAATAATAATATTAATGATGGCACACTTCGTCTTATAACAATATAGCGCAAACATATTGATAACGAATGGTGGGGCTCGTACGCTGAATAAATGGGTTGTTAACCAGTGAACGCCCTGTGTGGCTTTTGCTTGAATGTTTTCACTGCTCCGGATATTTGTTCAAATTTTAAGAAAAACGCGCTCTGCTCTATCGCCACCAGAGCATAATTCTTTAAGCATTTTCAAATCATCAACTAAAATAAGTCATCTTGATTGACGTCATGTGTTCCGATACTACATCAGGCAACTCGTTGTACTTTATTATTTTAAGATCATAGCCTTATATCTTTTGAAGCCAGTACTCCATGCTGTTGAAGCGTATATTAGAACAAAGAGGGTATATTTGTACGGTTGAGTATATAGTTTACAAATTCAAGAAGAACTGCTCACATCACTAAGTTAGCCTTTTGAATGGCAGAAAGTATAAAATCAGACACATGGGCTCAGTACTTCATAAGAAGGCCAAAAAATTGTTTTTATTAGTTTGAATTTTTATCACCAAATTACCCACCAAGCCACTGCGGAACTAAAAAATTTTGAAAAAATTGCGTGAATAACCCCTTCTAGTATACATATAAGACCGAAATATATACAATTACGAATTTTCCCGTCATTTGCCACGAGAGCCCAGTCTTTCCTTATTTCTAATACCTGTGTCACATCACCACGTATATGAATCGAGCTGATGATCCAGTCCAAAATGGGTTCGGAATTGAGTTTCCCTCAAGTGAATTTCGAGAGATCAGATGTAGGAATTGACGGACGGCACTGTCGCATTTATTAGAACCAAAAGTAGAATGTCTTTCTATAGAACGACTCTTTGCATAGTATTCGATATTGACTGATGAGGTATTCTTTTCTGTTAGCCGTCGTCGTTAGAGCTAAGACCAGCTTTTAGGCGTCGCTGCACGCACTTGTGCATTACAAACGAAGCGTACCCCTGGACGATGCAGCTTTCCTTGACGGTTCTCTTATTGGCTGCCATAATTTGCAATTGTTCCAGAAAAGTCTAGGCTTTATAAGCTGATCGATAATATATTTAATATGAGTTTTTTTTCTTTTCCTCACTATTGTAAGTTTTCGTTGAGATGAAGGGTTCGTATAGATAAGTGTTGGCATGCTAAATGACATATCCGTACATCGTGTTCACGTCACAGTAAGTGAAGAAACAGCGATCCAGATGTGTGGTCAGGTTATTGATTATACCGTTGTAATCGCTTCTCCTCTAACGTAGGAATACCAGTGACATATCTTGGGGTTCGAAGCTGTGTGAAGCAGTGAACATGACCGGAGCTTGACAGACTGTCACACCGTTCATTGAGTCATCATATACGAAAACGTTAAGGACACTATGGCTTTTTGTCCAGTTGTTAACAAACTGGTGTAATCCCATTTACTAAATATCTCTTCTTTAAGTGGGTCAGCATTGTTGAACTCAGTGTCTAGGTTGATGAGAACAAGTCCATTGCCTTAGAGCAAGTCCAATGCCCTAGAGCTGGAGCGAAACTTTGCGATTAACTTGCGCAAAAGCTTCTAGATAAGTAGCGAGCTCAGTTTTTTTTTTGTTTTAAATTTTACGCTATATGCCTAAAATTTACTTTTACACGATGATTCAGCAGGTGATATGCTATCGTTCAACCGGATACCGGAAATACATGTCATTTCAATTTCTACAGCAGTCATGAATGCAAGTTTATCGCATTCACGATTGTAGTAAAAAACGGACTCGTTGTTAAAGGCATTTCAGATTTAATTACCTCTTGTCTTATTTTGTTTTAGACTTCTAGCTGGTTTTTTACATGGACAAGTTTGCAGAATAATCTCTCTTAGGCATAGCATCAAGAAATTGCTCCTATTAGAAGCCTAATCGGAACAAGTCCTGCTGAACTTCTATGGGTTTTTTGAACAAGTATACAAAAAAAAGCACGGTAGCGAAGCAAGCTACCATTTACTTTAAAAATACCTCATTCTTTTCAATTCCTTTTTTCTTGGATATTAATTTTTAATTATTTTCAGTTAGAAAGATAAAAATTTTTAGCAACGCTGGCATTTCAGAATAACTTATCGTTGCTATGTGCCCATTTTCTTGTGCACAAGGAAATAGTTCTCTGTTGCAGTTGACCGTGGTGTTGTCTGTCAGATTTTTGGACATGAATCAAATAGCTTACTGTCTCTGGGTTGACCTGAGAACCCTTTTACGACCGCATCAGCATTCTAAATTTCATCATCAAACGTTCCATCCATGTCGCCGCTAGGTATTTGAATAATATTTAGTAATAATGGATAACGCGTTTTAAGCAGCAATGGCGCCTTGAAACCAGAAACTGCACGCCGCCCCGGTAGGTCATCTGATAAGAACCGCCTGAAGGCATCTTATAAATCTGCCGTGAAGATGAATTACAGTTATATGACAATCCTTAACCATCTTTTTCAGTGAAATAAGAAGTGCAACTGTAACTGCTCCCCAGGATGAGTAAAGGGCAGAAAGAAACACAGCGTTTCTTCGCCTCTCAATTTCGCCCGGCATTAAGCAATATGCACCCATAATGGCAAATTTCTACGTAGGATCATTACGCCTGAATCCAGAATGAGATCAAATTCTTATCCAAAAAAGATCATCGTTTGCATTCGGTGTCAGTGAAAAAGTCTTATATATTTAGAATTGTTGAAAAAAAAGATATCCTTTTTGCATCGAACAGACGAGACCATTCAACAAGAAAGGCCTCAAGGACAAAGCAAAGTGATGCTTCTTTACCACATGCTACACTACGCACAGCAATAATATGTTCGAGCACACGCATAGAAGTCGAACGAAACGCTTCGTATTTTGCAAGGTACAAAAACTTCTATTATTTTCTGAACAATATAGTAATCAATTCAGTTATTTTTTACGAACCTTTACGCGTTCCCTAGCCTGCAGCATGCGAGCTAATTCTCGATCCTGTTGCTCTCGCGCGATAGCTTCATCATCTTCTTGAGCAAGCTTTCTTGCCAGTTGTTCATCGAGCCTCATAGCATCTTCTTCTTGGCGCTCCTCGTCGAGCAATAAGGCTAACTGTGCAGCCAGTTCTTCGGCTTCAGCCTCTCTAATATACAATCATATCACAAAAACACCCAGAAGAACAGAATTTAATATAAGTAATGATTTTTTTTTTGTAAATCTATGAATTAATCTGTAACAAGCGCGCTTTTCATTTTGCTGTGCAAGAGAGTTTCGTTTCATGTTATACGTGTTCAAGTTATATGAATGTATGTTTACATTTCTAACCGTCTATATCCACCTATCCTTTGTCAACTGCCGGTAACGAAGAGCTGTTTTTTTTCTATATTAATCTCGTGCACGAATACAAGTGGTAAGAGTCAAAAATATCTATTCTTTTCAGGTAACTTAGCGGTTCGATCTATTGAAGACTAAAGTACTATGGTAGTATAAGGGGAATTAAACATGTACCAATCAAGTTAGAAGTAAATGTGATCACCTTTGATAACAATAGACGCTGTAATATTATAGAAGTGAAGCTTTACAAAGTTGCAGTCGTTGCAAGACTTCTAAATCAAATATATGTCAAATATATTTCAACATTTACCATCAAGGTTAATTAGTAACAATTGCTGCGATAACAACAATCGAGCACATAGGTCATACATTCTCGTTTTGCTAGAATGTCAAATAATTAATCATTGTCAACTAGTACACTAATTTTGTTATAAGGCAATACTGAATATACATATATTATCATTATGGACCTATGAAATGTCATTCGCACGTGGGGACATTTGCTAGAAAAATCTACGTTGCAATCTTCTTGTTAGCGCATCTGAAGCAAATCGAGTCCTTTCCAGACTGTCCTTACACAGGTTACTATGTTCTACCTGGGCCATTGCTTTTAGGCCATTGCATTTTCATTAGGGGCAAAGACAGTGTCAAAGCTGCAACTCGCATGAAAATAATGCACAATAAGGTGCTAAAGGCAATCGAAGGAGACGGGACTTCTACGCGTCTAATACATTTTGGTATAATGTAGTACAATATAATATGATAGTAATAATTTGATACCCCACGGGCTGAGCAGATCTATAGGTCGATAGACCCTGATGGTTTTTAGGTATTAAAAGGTGGGGGAATTAACGATATCACATGGTCATTCGCCAACACCAGTGGCACAATGATATGGAATACCGATTGTCAAGAAGTAAGTCCTCATGCTATTTGTTGTAGACTACTCTAGATATGAGAGAGACATACTGCTAAAAAAAAGATGCGCAACTCCACTGAGCGACAATGTTCCAAACGGCAATTATTTGCAACGTGTTTTCAAACCAATTCTAGTGACAACTGAGGTACTTGTTGCTTAAAGGAGCTACAAGAGTTCTGCGTGGTATAAAAACTATCAAAAAAAGTAGTGTTATAGTGCACTGTATATTCTGAAATATTTGTCAGAAATTCCTAAATGTGTCCTTCATATTAAGTGATATTAAACGCTATTTGGATAAGGCTCCTCAATAATAAACCACCATTAGGTTTTCACTGGCTTAATTTTTAGTTGGTTTTTTTTTAAATCGAGCATCAAAAAAGATCTGTTTCAAACTTTATGTTGCCAGGAAAAAAAATGGTAAACTAAGTTATCAAATACAACCTGTGATGAGTCGGCTCTTTTGATACCAGGAATTTGAAAGTGGTAAAAGGAAGGATACCAAGTATACCCTGGTTCCAGCGACGTTTCACGACTTGAACTGAGCAGGAAGTTAGCAAAACAAAAGCCTTACTGAAAATTAAGAAAAATAGCTAAGGATTCCCTTTCGACATACAAGTCCGTTTTCTTTTGTTATGGTCACAAGGCGTACTTGAATGTCGTTCAAAAAAATACCTTGTACGTAAATTGCTAATCAAATACTCCGCAAATATCGTGCATTAAACACCGGCTTACCGAAGTCTTTGAATAAATCACTTTTAAAACAGATGTACGTAATACCTTCGTAGAAAGATTTTAGAAATAATAAAATAAAAATCGCAAAGAGGGCCTAAAGTTACATTAAGAAATACCTATGAAGAAGTATTGATATCAAGTATTAATTCCTGGCACTGACTTGACAAATTCTTCATTTTATGTAGCGCGGCGAAATGCAGAGAGTATAATTAAGAAGAATCAATACCTACGATTGAATAGTTTGGTATGAGGTTTTGTCGATTGTACAGAAGTCCTGCAAGTCAGGACCGTAAGATTTCCTGGCCATTACTGGATATATGCACACACAGGGCATTCAGGAAGCTCTGCGATATTATAGAAAATAAACCAAAGTTTAACTGTTTCAAAAATAACCTTCCATGCAAATAATTTTTATTCTTTATTTTGTAAACACGTATTTAAATAGAGACGTTGCATAAGCTTCTAAATAATCGGTAGGTAAGCGGCCTCCTTGTCACCGCCCCAACATTGCTGCCTTATACGCTGCCAAGTCTATTTTTTTCGACGTCTTACCTCATCCTTGATTAATTCGTCACTTTTTCGATATGCACGTCTTGTTTCCCGATATTACCTTATACTGGTATAAACGTGATAATTTACCCCATCCCAACAATAATAGATATGTACCATAACATTCTTTGAAAAAGAGTATTATACAACAGGGAGTTCTCATTTTTTTATTATATATAGACTCGCAAGCGTGCAAGAAGCAATTCAGTTTTGGACCCAGGTGGACCCCTCACCTGATGATCAAGGCTTCTTGAGGAAACTTCTGCTAAAGCGTAATTCCGACGTTGACCATCGTCAATAGCGATTGCAAGTCATCTTATCTGAATGTGCGTAGGCGTTCTTCTCTTTGACTTAACTATCAAGGATCACTTTCATGCAATAATCGGTATCCGATTTAGATCACATTTATTATTAAAAGATGGTTGTGCATAAGGTGATACACCACGTGAGCTTGCACACCATCAATATGCTGGAGTAAGCTAAACGGTTTGATGCACGGCCAGCATAATGAAATGCCCAAGGCTTAAAAAAGTTTCAAATCGGCAGGCTTTCCGAGTTACAGTTGAGCCCAGTAATGCGTAAAGAAGTGATGGGCATCTACTAACGAACCTATAGATATATAATACTCTATTCTTCGTTAATTTTAATCTTCTTTAAAAACGTTGGAAAAGAGTACCTCAACAGTGTTTGTGTGCATGTAGTAATGATTCGAATAATTGAAATAAATATAATACATAATTCGATTTTGGATGCGCCTTTAGGTTTCTAAATGTGTGTGATACATGTGGTTTTTTCGGTGTATTGCATTGTGAATGTTTGTTATGTCATATTGAAGCATAAACCGCAAATCATATAAGAGCACTTAGAAATTTTACCCATTATCGTGTACTTCTCCGCACCCGTATGCTGTTTTTTGAATTACTGTGCAAGGGAAGACATTTACTACGACGTGTGGTGCAATGTAAGCTCACTACAATATGCACGACAATTCGAGCTATTACGCAGAGCTTATGAACCCGATTTTTTGTCTTCCTCTGTTCAGAGACACATAGATGATTTGAAATGTAGTGCAGAAATTATCGTTTACTTTCACCTATTCGGCGACGATGACATTATTGCGCCCTTAGATTAGTTAAAAATGAGTGTTAATGATTTTCGTGCCTCTGTGACTATACATGAACTTGAAAAGTAAAATACGAGAAGATTTAACGGAACATTCAGACTCAAACAAAAAGGCGACTGCGAGAAAATTCCTAGGTGGTCGGAATACGATATTGCCTCGAACGTAAAAGATAAGTTGCGTTTGTCATTTAGAAGAATACGAAACAAAAATAGAAATGCAGCGACGGGACAGAATAATTCTAATTACGTTACAGCAAAACTAATACGGTTTTTTTTAACTGCGTCAGAGGGTGGCAAAGCACGGAGTCGCTGTATCCATAAAGACTTTTCGACGTCAGATCGAAATAAGCGATTTTAGTTGTTGTAAACCAGCAAAATATTTCTAACATACTTTCCATATTTGTATCTACGTTTCAAATTCGTGCTAAATAAGTCCAAAGTGGGACAGTTGAAGACTGGAAAGAGGTCTTTTTTTAAAGATGAATTGCATTTTGAAATTATAAGACGTAATGCATACACAAAAGTACCACGTTTACAGGGATCCCTGGAAAGATTCCACGATCTTGTATACGCACACAAATCAAACGCTCGAGCAAATTTATTAATTGCGTAGGCCATGATTTCCATCTACGGTGCAGGAATCAACGAAAATATCGGAAAACGACAAGACAGCGAAGTAATTCAAGCGGAAATGCTATCCAGGATGCGAGAGTGGTTCCCAAATAGTAAGTATGTATTCATGGGTGAAATATCACCATATTATTTAGTCTCTGAAGTGTTCATCGCTGATAGTGTTAAGGCTATGTTATGACCCGAAAATTCACTCGATTTGAATCCGATTGAAAACTTATTTTATAAAGGCAAGTTAGGGCCGGCAGAAGATCACAGACCTAAGAATACAGTGCTCAAAGTGTGGACCCGTGATTCGACCGTTACAAAGATAGTACGAAAATGTATCAGAGTAATCCTAAATGGAGTTGCATTTCCAAGCGGCTATGCTTAAGGGCCAAATACTCGACTTCGTGACTTTCCTGCGACAGTTTCTTAAAAATATCTCTCTAGTTACTGTGGCGTCACATGTAGCACATTAGAAAGCAATGAGAGACAGCTTGCACTCGACAATCTGTGAAATTTTTAAATGGACCTATTTAATTGGTCAATGGCTGTAAATAAGGAAAAAAATGCTACCCTGGCTTATCAGCTAATTCGTGCAAGGAATGTTTCATACATAACTAGTAATATTTAAAGTTCTAATTTGTTGAAATATAAAGTCTACCGTATACTATAATTGTGCATATATATATATATGTATATATATATATATATACATGCACAATTATAGTATACGGTATATATATATATATATATAATAACTAAATCCACCCGCACTACTATAACAAATGAATGAAAGTCTAGGAAAAAAACGCCATTAGTTGCACCAAATCGCTGAGGAAAATTATTAACCATGTTAGCCTGGGGTTACTACGCATTTTTTTATTTTTGGTTTAGGATATATTATAACCTAATAATTGAAAGAGCTTGCTTCTCTTTTCGCTATCAGCGTATTCTTCAGACTTTACTCTAATTAATTATGCAACAGTTTTGATTAATACTATGCTTCATGTTATACATCTCCCAATTTTCTAAATAAGTCCGGCTGCTCTACGGAAGAACTGATCCGATTGAACTCCGTAATATAGATGTTTAAGTAGAAGTGTATGAAAGCTTTTGTCCAGTCGACAGACGCAGACGATTGCGCTTGGTGCACGTATAGTTAAAATGAACAAACTAGGTCGAACGCATAGGCCGCTAGCCTACTCGACAAACTAACGTCTTGAAGAACTATCGTTCGAACGTTGTTGGAGGTGGAGCTTGGGGTGGAATATAATTGATACGTTGTCGCAGTGCAACATGACGTCGGAAAAAAACACTTTTCCCCAAATGAAGATGTTATTACGATATTATTATGAGAGCATAAAAAAATATATGTTGATCGCAATACCTCAGCCTAACATTGTAAACCATCACTAGGAAAAGTTAGACCTCTTTCTCTTATATCGTTTGCTTGGTAACTAAGGAATGGCACCCGTTCTAAAATTTATTTGTATTAAAACATCGGTAATTTACTGCAGCCTACTTACGTTGGAAGCATGACCATCTGACACCAAGAAGGAACTCGCCGCTTCGCAAACTGTGAGCATCCACTTCCTCATAGCTTGCCAGTTTTTACTGAGACAAGGATTTCGACATCGCCGTCATATTCACATGTAGTATAGTAAATTCAAGAGCCCTTGATAGGTGAAGCGTCTTTAGCATAAATCATGCTATGTATATGATTGGCTATTGAAACTAATTTTCATTAGTTTCGGATAGACTCACAAAAATAACCGATAGATGCCGACAAGGAAGCATTCAAGGAACTGACTAGCGTCGGTAGCACTTTTTCATATATATCCTATTAAATATATTGATCATAGTCAAATTATACTTTCTACAATCATATATTATTACACTAATATTATCCAAATCTATTTAGGTTAAGCCTAATTTGTTTATATAAAATTAATTATCTTTAAAGGTGCCCATATTTTAATATTGCGTATATTTTTGTAGCACTTTTACATTACTTCATATGTAAAACCCACGATGTATCCACACAGTTTGTTCACAATTATAACGTCGTAGGCAATGCGTGTTGCGGCTATTATTACCGTTAAATAATAAGCTCCCGTAGGGCTATGTTCTGTTAACCCCTGGCAAGAGCTCTATTACCTACGAAGCGATACTCTCTTGTGGTTGGGCAAGCAACATCTCACAGAACATTAATTTTTCATAACAGACGGAAGGGAAAAATTCTGTAAATTATCAAATTTAGTATACAACTCTGGAAAGAGCCATTATAATGTAAAATCAATTCAAGCCTTCTATCGTTGTTGTGAATAAAAGCTAGTTTATCTCCGGGTTCGAAGAAAACGCTCTCACGCATGTGTTTTCTTGTAGTAATTGCTGTTATGCAATACTTACTCTTGTTGTCGTGACCGTTCGAGCATTTCCTGCTCAAATGTCTGCTCGCGTCGTGCTGTTTTGAAATCATCCCGCACAAGACGACTATTTTGCCTGTTTCTGTCATAATGTTCAGTAACTGAAACGAATCAGTTCAATAAAAAACATTAATCATTGATTTAAAGAGCGCCATAAGATCAGAAATGGTCAGGGCTCTCGGCCACCTTTTAGATATTGTCTTTAAAGCTTTGACTAATATCTTTTTTAATAAATCTGGAGATCACAAAATCATACTCAGCTTTTTTGAGCAATCCATGAAACGTAACGTAACGGTTGAGTCCTCGAATTCGAAGCCTCATATTAGAGTAAGAACCAAAAAGTAATGTAGCAGCATTTATGTACATTATACTCTTTCGCTTAGCATTACAAAGAGGTGGAAGGCGTTTTACGAGATTCATATCACAGAACAAAAGCGGAATAGAAGTTTTTATCAATGGTCGTTTTGTGAAATCATCGACTACGTTTATTGGCCAGTAGAAATTAGCCAGAAAATCCAGCAGTATTTCTTCGCTTCGTGCTAGCTTTGTGTAAAATAAAAAATTACTGTTATTTTTAAATGATCTGATTGAAATATAGACTAATCAAACACCTGTTTTCAAATGTAAGATTTGTTCGGTGGCCAAACGACCCTAGTCTAAGGCCAATTTCCAAACAAAAGAGTCTAAACCACATAAAATTCGAACCTGTTTCTTTACTGTCTAATACACCTCTATATAAATTATTGTATTTTTTATATTTATAAAGTTAGAAATATCAGGCCTTCCAGTACTTTTTTGAAATTAACCTGTATTATTTTGATGCTTCATATTTAAATATTCAGAATGAACTCTTTCGAAACCCAAACTAGTTTCTTTCCGTATAGTCGTGACATCGGATTATTCAAGTTTCGAGCATTGTAAAAAGTGAAAATAGTGTTATAATAATGTTTGTACCAATCAGTAGTTTATTTTTGAAGTCTTTATACTGCAATAATACCGTGTCGGAAATGCATTGCCGAAATTCAAGCAAATTTTTTGTATTTTAAAATGATGTTACTAAACTAAAATAACATCACTACAGTAAATATACGTAATTTTAATCGAAGTTCTTTTGCCATTTTTCTGGTAATAGTATAATACTATCACTGTAAAATATGATTTTTGGGCAAAAAAATTAACAAATGATTTCTGCATTCATTGAAATTGACAGCATCCATGGAATTCTGCAGAGACCAAAACAGATAATATTTTTCAGTGGTTTCCTGCGATCTCATTAGTTGTTGACAGTGGAAAACCAAATCAATTGTTTTGCAGGCTGCAGCAATTCATAATACGCAATTCCCTTCTAGACCCACCAAACACATAGTATCACCTTCTGGAGCTCTTGGACTATGGAATAAATTTTTACTAGTTGCATCTTGTTGTCATATATTTCTCATCACCCGCGACTAACCATTCTAAATTTGGCTCGATTTAGTCGCAATTATGGAGAGTTTCACAAACAAATATACGATGAAGTAAATTATTTCTCTCAGTTTGTCTGGCCCACAAATATGGAGGTTTTCTGTAGTTAGTTTCCTTTAAATAGTTTAAAAGTGTTACTTTTACTTACTTACTAAATACTGGATGTTTCATTAATACAGTAAAAATCGTTTTAATACTGGATGGTGATATCATGGTTATTCGCGTGTCACTCCTGTTTAACTCATAAATGGTTGCTCACTACGCCGAGCATTTTTCATATCGGAATTCGCAGAACGAAAGTCCTGAGCCGTTTTTCCGGTAACGCGTTTTGATCCTAAGCAGAATTTGTGCAACTAGCAATAATCTAGCTAGAAAAACGGTCGATTTTTTCTGCAACCTATTCAAACATTGCAGCTACACACGATTCGACTTATTAAAACTGGGAGGGTAGCGGAAGATCCGATTAAATAGCTTTTTTGCAAAGTGCTTCTGCAAAATAACCAAAACGGTTACTAAATTGCAGTTTTGTTTTATGATCACAGTTTAGGTTAATTACTAATTTGCCTAAAAGTTAAATATCGCATTTTCCGTATGACGTCTGCATGATGCACAATATATAGATATATGTGTTTCAATAAACACATACTCTGCACCACCACTCTCGCTCATGTGAAGCTGTTTGACAGTCGGCCTAAACCCCGAAAACGTCGTTGTTCTACGTCTTTTTTTGAAATCTAAAAAATCTGGGAGCGCATGTGTTCCCTCGAGCTGCAGCTTCACTTTCGGTTGCTAGGCCAGCACTTTGCAGGCCCTCGATATCCTCTACTAAACTCTAATAGACTGTGCCCATCGAGAGTTGTTAGACTCCTTTTTGATTGATACAAGCAATCTGAATTTGGTATACTTCTCCGATAGGTTATACCGCATAACACGTTTGAAATATGTGTCGGCATAGAGTGTGCGCATTAATAATGTGCCCAATGTCTATATATATATATATATAGTGAAGAACTAAATCGTTGGTCGGAGACTAGCATGACATCGGCTTGCTGCTAAGGCTTTTATAATCTGACCGCGTCAAAGCTAGCAGTTGTTTACTATATATAATTTTGGCCGTAACCCTTAGCCACAGCGTTCGCCCGGGCGGTTCCGCTCTTCGCAATGGCATTGCGTCCTCTAACAGTCCGGCTGCCCGCCTTTTTTGTGCTGCAGTTCTTGAACGATCCCGGCGACCTTACCTATGTTAGGTCCCACTGTTCGAAGCTAGCGACTTCGTAAGGTGCAGGCTGCTCTCCATACAACAGACGTCTCGTCTCCCTTGTCAGTATTGCTTTTCCCCTTTTGCGCGCTTCTTCGCGGTTAAACTTTGTCTTCCGTTTCTTACTTTAACGCCAGAGACCATGTGGGTCACTACCTGACACCGCTATCAGTACTAGCGATTTAACTGATAACTCGTGTATTCCCGGCGCCATCCGGTCTTCAGGTATTATAGCTTAGCTTAGACTCTTAGCTTAGATGCTTGGCTGTTGACTCAAAAAGAAGTTATTATAACTTCCTTCGATCAACTGAAGCGCTGTTGGCTCTAAATCAATAAAACGCTCAGATTTTATCGGCCAAAAGCAGACTCGTACCCGGGCTTGGAATGGGCACGTTCATCTGCCAGTCAGCCACGCACAGGCCAGGTTTCAGATCGTTGAAACATGCTTTTGCAAGAGCTTATTATCATTACAAGAAGGTACCCACGGTTTCTTTCTTTTTGAACGAAAATGATGTTCTAAAGATCGTGCACCATGTTCGGCATATGAGATAAGATCAGTTTTCACAAGTGGTCTTCATGCTGCAGAATTCTTCACCCAAAGATATGGGTCAATGTCGAATGCAAAAATGATACCAACGGTTTTGCTATGGACGAGAGGACCCTGAGAACAATTTCTACGACCTGTTGCACTCAGAACTGACGGAAACGTGGAAAAACAACTCATGTTAGAAGACCGTTGAATCACCTTCACGGGGCCCGCAAAAGAGTTCAAGAAGGGTTTTGAAAACTCGCACAGAACCTGACACTGAGTCGTGTTGAACAACTTTGAAAGATTATGTGAAGGCAGAAAGACTCACACTAAGGATTGTGTCGAAGGATCTAAATTTTTATGAAATTCAGACTTATCAACATAAGTCTGGAAAAATCCTTAAAGCACCCATAGAGCAGCTCGATTCGTTCGTACACGTGACGACACGTAGGTGACCAGGCACATGCGTATTGAGTCATGCGGGTATTTCTTCGAACAAATTAGGACGAATGAAGCTTATCAATTGATATAAAGTCAAATTCTTAGTACTTTTTTAAGCAATACACTATATATATATATATATATATAGTTCTACTTCGCGTATGCGTTTCCTTTATCCTACTATTCCTTTAATAAAATAAATACCTCAGACCAAGACTGGAAATCGTCAGTTAGTGAGGCTTTTAAACGACAAAAGCTTGGTACATTTAAGTTATTTAGTTCAATGGCAAATACTGCAATTTTGAAATTCATCCCGTAGCTTTAGATAATAAAATTCTAATGAAGATGGTCATTAGAAGTGGATGCTATGTAAGGCGTCCGTATAAAAATAACTTTCTTAAAAAGCACATTTTAGGAACAAATTATGCGACGGTTTGATTTTTTTCTTACCTACTATCCCATGTAGCCATATCCCATGTAGAATATACGATTTGTTCATGTTTACTCCAAAATATATAATAAAGTCAAATTTACACTTAAAATTGTCTGATCCGTTGCTTAAGGCAGTTCCGTGTGCGAAATTCAAATAAGAGGTATGCATTTTGTAAAGAAAGAAAGAAGTGAAATACTTTACAGAGTAAAATGTGATTGATTTTGTGACTGGAAAAGTCATTCCTATACGGCGAAGCTGCTTTCTTAACGTATTAAAATTAATGCGTTTCGTGAACATTCAAATTGTCATATTTTTTTAAAGGCCGAATATTTGGAATTATTACAATTTTGTCATACGATCTTAAATATTTTTTGTTATTGTTGTTAACTCTTTCTTCTCTTTTCCTTCTTTGATCGGCATTTCTTTAAACCATCGTCTTATGTGTGCCATAGCTAGTCTGAAAACCATATTATTTTGCAATCATATAGGCGGAGACAAATTACGAATATATTACGGCTAGATAGTGTAATAATCTTCACGCTTGTGACTGTACAAAAAGCTAAAATAAATCACTTAATAATTTTAGCTCGATTAAAAGTCGAGATTTCATGGTTGTCAGGCGGGCGCTCTACCCATTTTGGAAGCGTCAAGGTTGGAAAAGTATATGATATTAAAAGTAATTTTTTACCACTGCTACTTTTAGTCGTTATGCATCGAACTTGTAAAAATTGTGTGTAATAAATTACACCTACTCTCTTCGTTCTGGAGACTGTATGCGAGGCCTTCATCCTCCAGGATCTGCCAGTTTTGACAAGCTGAAAAGGAAAAAAACTTTGTATTTATTAAAGACACCTGCAAAGTAACAGCGAACACTAGCATAGGGAACAAGAGTTTTTATGGTTGGATGGATGGTTTATTTGGAATTGCCTGGTTTAGGGTGTTCTACATATATATATATATATATATATGTGCGAATAATCTAATTAATATGAACTTTTTGTCGTCGTTTAAGATTATACCTAGGTAATGTTTGTATGAGTTAAAAGTATCTGAATAGCACGTTAAATAAACAAGATATATATATATATATATATATATATATTATACAGTGAACAACAACAACTAGCATGCATAGCTTTACCTATTAGCACAACGAAGATATTTGCGTCAAGCACTGTAGTACCTGTGGGATATATATATATATATATATATATATATATATATTTGTGCCCACATTAAGAACTGAATTCACGGAAGATGTTAATAAACATAACGTTGTCGAAAATTGTATGGAAATTACCGGCTTGGCTATCCGAACTATATTTGACTTCTATGAATTATGTTAGACTGTCATATGAAAGGAGTATGATTAGTGACTCAGACATGCATATAATACATGATATTTAGAAAGTAAGGATCTTGAAAATTTCCTAGAACATAATTTAATCTTCAAGAATAATATCTGAGATGAGCAGCTAGGTAAAAAAAAAACTATTTGATGCGATAGCCCTCACCGGCTCTATTGACGATGTCAATTACTTGATCAAGTAACAAGAAGATATTCTGAGATAGCATGAACTATACCGCCTAGCTATAAATGTTGTTAAAACGACTAGGATCACTACTGGAAGCTCCTGTAAATGCTTTAGTAAAATATAGCATGTTATGAACTTACAACTATTGAAAACACGTTATACATTACTATCTTTTTAAGGTAAACTGATATACATTGTCCTTTGATCAGGTTATGAATGAAATTAGGTTAATTTCATGTATCATATGCATTTTACAATTTTGCGACAAAAAATGATTGACGATCTATGCAATTGTTATTAGGCGGACTTATCATCGCACTCTTACGGTGTTTGTTAAGAAATTACAGTAAATGCGACTTTTTGCTCAATGGAACGCAACAACCAAGGGAGCATGTGAATAGGTCTTTGCAGATCTCGGTGGTTGCTAACCCCGAAGGCTGGCCTAACGGGTATTCTTTCAAACAAAGGTTTTGGCCCCATGTATGCACTATTAGGCGAAATAAATAGGCCCGAGTGTCCCGGACAGTACGCAAATGCACTCGATTATGCCGATGTATAAACATACATCGAAAACATGCGGCAAGCGGATATCGATCTAGCACTATTCGTATTCTAAAGAACTGGTTAATTCTATATAGAATTTATAATGCTCTTTCGTTCAGTTATCTATGTTAAACTATGAATGTTTACTATAACTTTTAAGAAAATGATACTGATTGCCTTTTTTTCAAATGTAGCATAAAAACTTTTGGCTCTTGACATAGCTAACCGCAATATCTGTTATCTGGTTTGGCTCGTCTTTTCAAGCTATCTTCGTTTATACTTAGCCTTCGGTTGTTTGCTCAGTTCTATGATATAAGGACTATTCGACACATTTTAAGAGAAATAACAAAACTTAGTTACTTGCGGCTATTATTTTTTAAACAATAACCTGACAGGCCCAGCTGTCTATTCACATATAACAAGAATTAAATCACCAAATCATAGAAAATTATAAAAGTGAAATTATATAATAAATAATTATAAAAAATAAAAGTTACGTGTTTTTACGGGATAGCCTGGAAGTAAAATATTAAACCTAGTTATTTTCAGTATGCATTGTTTATGAAAAGTTTAGACGAGTATAATGATGTAAGTATAGGTGCTGCTTTAACTACATAATGAAGAGCATTGAAACGGTTTCTAGAATGAAAATTTTTTTTGCCAAAATCTCTGGTAAAAAAGACTGTTCTAAGAAATATACATTGTTTGGAAAAGAACTCTGAGAAAGTAGTGAAAAGTAAAAATCTAAACTCTTGCTTATTATTGTTCGGACCGTTTCGACGTAATGGACTTGGATGGCGTATAGTCTTCGGAGAAGGGCTGTGCTGTTTCAACCTTCAGCACCGTGGTTGGAACCTGTCGCAGTGCAGAATCCTTAGAAGTATGGGGCGATCAGGGGACAAAATGGCATGTCTTTGAATTCTAAAGTAAATCTTTTTACTCAGTTTCATTGCTTGTTAGTTTATGGTCGGTTACATTTTTGGATGCTACCAGACTCAAAAGCTCTTTTCCTATCTGTGGCTCACCGGTAGGATTTTTAGAGGCGGAAATTGGCATCGAAAACCTATTGTAAGCTAGCTGTAACACTATAGCGTTTGAGAAGTCTATTGATCCGGTTCTCCCGTCATGTGTTCGCGTTAAATGGAGTATTGGGCATGCAGTCTACCTTCTATTTATATGTGTACGATCTTTCCGGCAATATTGCCGGCTTTTTTAAAAGGAATGGGCTATTTCCAACCTTGAAAATAGTATTGATCATGCGATGGTGCTGATTATAATTTCGATTGATACTTATGATTTTTACTTTCGCTTTACCTAAACTGAACAACCATTCGATACTACCAAATCAAGCGCTATCTTATCGTAAGTAGCAACTATGCATGCGTTTTGCCGTAACCGACAGCGGGTCGCGCACTTTTATGGGTTTTCGGAGGCCGCTAAATTCAGCATATTCCAGTTTTCCCCAGCCTTTGCATACGTTTGTCTGAACGAATCTACAGATTGTTTCACCCAACCATTTGCAGCGGACAACTATGAAAATGAGGAGTTGAAATATTTGCAGCATTGAATAGTAGTGAATTGTATGTTATAATCTATAACTAACTACCCTGGATTCCCATGTCATTCCTTAGTACGTTGTTTCTCTAAGAATATAGTTTTTCCCACTTTACTAATAATTACTTTCAATGTAAAAATATCAGCGCATTTTTACGTTAATTAAAATACAGTAGCAAATACTGTGTACTACGCCAACCAGCTCAGCGTGTATTCCTGCCATGGGTTATCCGTTCTAGCTATGGCTGTAAAAACGTAACTAACTTCTTCCCTTAAGAAAGATCGATATTGTTAAATGAAAACCACAAATAGGGATCCCTATTATCGAAGTTTTGCTCACTCTAACGCAAGTCACGACGCTCTCCCCCTGTTCTCTCTAATGCATTTTTTTCTCAGTTTTTTCTATATATTTTTTCTAGAAATATAATTTCTTCGATATACAAGTTAGGCTGCAGAAACAAGATATTTTGCCTTCAAATATATTTCATCAAACACAAAAACTGAACTAGAAAGATTTATTTTGTACAGATTAGCCAACCTTAAGATTCAATCATTCCAACTGACACTCAAATAGGCATTTGAGTATCAGTTGGAATAATACGAAGTGTAAATATTACATTATCCAGAGTAATACAGATGAAATTAATTTCCATGGTGAATCTGAGTTTATAAGATGGTTGAATTTTCCGCGTTTTGCTAGTGGAAAAGCCACTGTTTTAATCACCAATATATTTGAACAATTGGGAACACAGAGGCCACCAAAAATTTTCACCTAGGATAAGTTCTCTATTTTCTTTGCTATTTTATATTAGAGTATATTTAGAATATTTTCGCATTGCACCACAAACAAGTATTAAAATATTATGGCTTCAAAAAAATAAATATATGAAGTTGCTTTCTGCTTTTTTTAATAAGGCAATTCTATTGTTTTCCTTGTCCCATTAGAGAGCATGACTACGAAAAACCTCAAAAAAATAGAGCTTTAGTGGCTAGAGTAGTCGACATCTGGCATACTCCAATGTAAATAATAATTATACAATGATTTTAAGCATGGTATTTGACTTACTGCGTTGTGCGTGACGCATACGTTATACGTGACCACTTACTAACTCAAACCGCCTGCGTTTGGATATAGAGCAAATGTATCTATTACGTACTTGAGCTCAGCGTTACGCTAAAAGAAAGTATCATGGTCTATTAACAAAACACTAGAGGTCGCTAAACACTGTTTAGTCTCACTCATCTCATTGGATAAATACTATCTTTTCAACTTAGATCGCCTTTAGGTGCTTCGCGCAGAAAAACCTATATATACATATTTAAAAATTATTTCTTTTTTCCCACCTCGGTTTGACAAAGACATCTAAATGAACATCCTAAGAGGAAAAGTGTTTAAAAAAACCTCTTACGAATATTTCTTCTCTCATCTAAAGCGTGAAATTGCACAAGCATGAGCCCAAGTTTGCTTGGGCAGTCTTCGGCGACGCTTAATCAAAGCTAGATTTAAGAGTTAAAGAGGCTAATAAAGGAATAACTAGAGATTCTCTTTTGCGAAGGACGTTAGTGTGGATTGAAAAGGTATGTTATAAATGATATTTTTCGTAACACGTAAGTAGCTTTAAAAACGGTTATTTATGTCATTGTTTGTGTCTGTCTTCAATAAGTTTTATTTTGGTACTTTTGATTAATACGATTTTGTCGATTTACTTCGTTTATTAAAAAAAAAGACTTGTCTATTCCATTGTCCATCCAAAAAATTCACTGGAACTATATGCCCTTTAAAATAACGACAATGGCAAGTGGATTTGTTGTTTATCTTTGTGAAAGCTATCGAGTGTCCATACCACAGCCCACCGTGCTTCAACTCAGTTTTATTTGTAGATATATAAGGGAGCAATATCAGCACGTGCTTCGAAGTTGAAAAATATTCTTTAGATATAATATATACGTCCGTATCCGGCATCCTGTTTAGGGTTCTGTAGGGTTGAGAAAAATATTGTTTTTTTTGGAAGGAAAAACGGTCTTTTTCGCTTAGTAAAAACGCAGGGTTTCAATGGATCCACTATAACTGCCCTTACTTTTTTCATCTTTCAACTAATTTATTCGATCTCGTCAAAGATCAAGTTTGATGTTGAAGAATTTATGAGAGATTTTGATCTCTCCGCTGTCAAATTTACTGTTATGAACCTTAGTCGCTAGTGGCTGAAATGGATGTTGACTTAAGAGCACCATCATGTAAAGCTCATCACATTAAAGAAAAAAAGAACTAATCGTTAGCGCGCTGTTTGGAGAATACAATGGGGACAAGAGAACTTCGCACTCAAATCCTGGTAGGACGACTCTGAGGACCTTTGCTAAATGTGGTCATTCCCTGCTGTAGAGAAGAATGATTTAGCCTTCTTTACCGCATCTTTTCTGTCGTATAACTTCATTTATTTTATGCAACTGGGTTATATACATATAATTGTTCGTCGTTTTGTTTTTCAAACATTCTTCGGTACATAAGACTTTTCCAGTCCCACAAAAGGCAAATCATGGCTTCCCGGCATATTTCTGGATGCATACCTTGAAAATACTTTTAATCTTTCATCTTTTAGGTTGACGTGGAGATATCGCTTCTTGTTATCTTATCAACTGTAAAGGTGTGTGAAGACACCCTATGATCGCAATTCACTTTCTCAGCTAATTCACGAGCTTTTGCCGCTGTTTCCAAACGATGTTTTTCTATATCGGACGGTCGACTTAGATAGAATGTAACTCCCAATTCCAAGATATCATAAATAAATATAACAAACCATCTTTGAGTAGTATAGGCACAGATTCTATGATATAAATCAACCGGACCTTTGTTAAATACGGTAGGTGCCAAAAGTGCACATAATTAAATAATAACAGGCTTAAGGAGAAGAGGGAACACGGATATTTATAGAAGTGAATAAGGAATATTCGAAAAACACTACCATTATTTTTCGAATAATCTAATATGTCTCAATAAATATTAACGACTCATTTCTAGCATTGTTTGCTTATAATTAGGTGCTATGCGAAAGGCACTCTTGCCTTTAGAAAGCCAACACGATTCCAGTCAAAGGATATATGGAAGGTGGCCCCTAGAGGAACTGAAAATCTGGCACCAAACTAAATTATAATTAGACGCAGGTCATAAAGCATCTTCATTCGAAGAATCCCGTTGATAAAAATCTTCCTCAAAAAGTGCTTGAACCCTATGTCTTAATCAAAAGGCCGAGCAACGAGTGGTGCGTTCTTGAAGCACAAGATATCGTCTTTAATTTTGCTAACCGTTTTCAGCTAAGCTTCTTAGTTATATCGTTGCTAAAGCAGGCATAAATATATAATTTTTTTTTATCCATTCACCTATGTTCTTGATATAAAAAAGTCTTCGGAATCACTTCTTTAATGTATGGCATCAAGAATTTGCCCCCACCAAAAGTATAACAGAGGTGGGAAATGTTCAACTTACTTGAATTGCTACTAGCATAAGTATTTATTTCCTTTGATTCCATATTTTCCTGACTATTCATTTTTATATTGCTAGCATTGAACTACCTGGCAGTTTGCCTGCTACTTCTGATTAACACGACGTCGCACCACGCCGCCTATCGAGAAAAAGATTTTGGATTGCTTTAGTAGCTTTGGTCACAATCAATAAAATTAAAGGGGATGGGATGCGCACCTTTTCGCCACATAGAACAACCATGCAACAAATTTTACAGCTACACATGTTATGTTACCACAACAGACGTGCAACGGTGAAAGACACTTCCAAAAGATATATTTTCAGAAAGAGTGAGCGAGTATGACTAAGGAGAAATAATAAAAATGAACATACATAAATTTGCTTAATCACCTAAAAAAGAAATGCGATGCGAATGAATGATGTGCTACTAATGGTCAGACTTTAACAGCGACACAACTTGAACTCATTATATTTATTGCTAATCGCTTGAGAAATTATAAGATAGTATCGCAAGAAATAAATGTTTGCCTTATTAATCCCGATTCTTCATGTACGCAATTTATAAGAAAGAAGGAAGGGCCCAATTAAGATGCCTATGTTAAAGGAGTCCTTTTGCAAATAACAGATGAACGCGTAATAAACGAGAAAATGCTATTTATCATATTTGTTTCACAATGTTGATGCAAATTACAAAATAAAAATACGCGAAAAACCAAAGTATGGTTTCAGTTATTCATTCGCAGTAGATATGTGCATCTAGCGACCACAAAAAATGTGTTAACAGTTGGGCAATGAGAATATCACCATATTGGTTATTTACAATCAAATGATTAAAAAAATCCGTGATTGATTAATAGTTACAACGCGTTGCCACAAAAATAAAACCTTTGCTGTCGCCAGTTATATTTTTAATTAAGGCTTCAGAAACTGCTGCATTATCGTAAGCTGAAGCACCATTAAGAACAAATTTAAAGCTCGTTAAATTGAAGAGAGATGAAAGTTCAAATATACCATTTTTTCATAAAATTAATATAATAAATGAGGAACATTACTTACACTTTGGTTAATTTTAGAGGCTTACTAGAACAAAAACTTTCCTATAGCCAGTTACCGCGATTGGAAAGTTAGGCTATTTTTGATTACATATTATAGATAGCGCCTGAAACTGACAATGATCCTTATGATTCTGAGGGCTCAGGTGCGCTAAAGTATATATGACAAATGACGATTTAGAGAGATTTAAAGATATATAGTCCTAGAACATATTTAGTTTATATATCTCTAGAATAATGAATATAGAAGACAGGAAAGCGGAAAAGTGCTCTAGCGTATGCAAAGTCTTCAAAAGGCGGACTTGTTATTATGATGATTTGCTTCTGTATGCTTTAATTAACACAGCTTATATTGTGGTATGTAGTAATTTTGCTTAATTTCAATTCGACATTAACACAAAGGGCCTGATTTCTAGAGAGTACTACATATGGTAAACTCATTACCTTCTCAAAAAACTATTATTTATAGGTGCTATCTAAACGCACAAAAAAAAGCCTTAGGGTAATACTCTTCTCAATCTTTTTTCTCTCCTTAAGCGATTATTTAGAGTAAAGCTCTCCCAAAATATTACCACAGGCATTGCACGAAAAAACAAGCTATTAATAACACAGAATGCACCAACCCGCGGCATGCATTTAATTATACAAAACATGAGGTCTCGCTAGCCAGGAGTTTTATTCAAATTTTACACAAAGAAGTTCACCCTTACAGACGCAAAAGATCAGAATAGTTTTTTTTTAAATGAACTTCAGGAATACTAGTCCAGCTCCTTAAATACGTCTGTTACACCTTACATGCATATATGCAAGGCGTATTTAGCTATGGATAAAGGAAAGATCTCATCGTTATATAAACCAATTCGCTTAAAAATAGTTTTTAGTAGTAACCATCTATGAAATCAGCCATTAATTATTAGCGGTTATCACTAAGCTTAAGACAATATTACATAAAAAATGCTACGTTTTTACTTAGATATTTATGCATTAAATGAGCAAACTTACCCTGTCGGACTTTGCTTCGTCGGTAGTTATGGTCATTTCCATCTTCCATATTTTCCAACAGAATTGTTACAAAACGTCTAGAGTTGTATTAAAAATACTTATTTACGCTTCATATATTTGGAGTCACTCTACTTGATGCACTACAGCTGTTCGCCTTAAGTTATAATATCTTAAAGCACCACTTCTTTATATGTCTTATTACAATGGAAACTCAAGACAAGTCCATCGGGGTGGTCGCCTTATCCGATTATTATGGATGAAACAAAAAACACAAGGATAGTTGCAAAAAGACCTCTTCGTCTAATTACCACTTTTTTCACCAAAATAGCTGTAGCTTCTGTTTGCTGTCTTCTGCTCAAAGACCCTCTCTCCCCTTGTTATGATCCAATTTTCTTCGGTTATTCACGGCTGCGAAATACAGATAGCGTTTGCCATTAATACTTAAAAGTTGCACTGACTTCCGCTGTCTACAAGGATCGACACAAAGCCATAATTTATGTCTCAATATATATATTGGGCAAGGCAATTGCTGCGACAGTTGATATGCAAACGATCACAATATTTTTGAAATTTCACAGTGTACTATAATATTGTGCTCGAGCACATTACAGAATATCCTGGTGTAAATGCATAAAATTGTTTAATTGGTCGCAGTAATCATTGTTATAGTTCTTGCATTTTAGTATTTGGCATACTAGCATAGTATTTGGTCTCCTAATACATTTGTTACAATGTTATAAACAGGCTATGGAATATTTACATATATACCGCTGCTGTAGATGCCGCATGCATTACAATTTATTCCAGAGAAATTTCATGTAATATAAACCACAACAAATCAAATTATCTGTTGCTTTTGTAGCACAAAGTTGCTGGACTGCTCAAAATAGGATTAAAATTTTCTTTTACCTCAAAGTGAGTAAAAATTGAGGCATACAAGCGACTAGTCTCTGTCATAGTTGGAAGGGTTCTTCGGATTACCTGAAAGCAATTCGCTAGCAATGAAAATAATATCATTTTAGGAAAGGTGGTTACAAGGCTACAAGTAATAAGTACTCTTTTTCCCCCAAAGTTAGCATAATCTTTTTTAGATTGGAGTGACTCTAGGCCTTGGTTCCTTTGTAGAGTTACCCACTCCAATCTCTGGTTCACGTTAACGTTTAGACGGTACTCTCATTGCCGGTTACAATTTTGTGCGGTCATTTTGGCCGCATGATGCTTGATATCAGGCAAAATCTTGAAACGTAGCATTAATCCGTAATTCCTTGTTCCATTTAGGGAACTTATGAGGTACCCAAACTTCAGATTCTGTGTAAACGGAAAACACTTAGTGGCTAATGACGGTTAGAATTACAGCCCATCTTTTCAGCCAATTTT
Organism: Varroa jacobsoni; assembly: GCF_002532875.2. Taxonomy (NCBI): domain Eukaryota; kingdom Metazoa; phylum Arthropoda; class Arachnida; order Mesostigmata; family Varroidae; genus Varroa; species Varroa jacobsoni. The sequence continues at coordinate 8,181 of NW_019212927.1, read as the reverse complement.
CAAGTTGTTTGACGACTTTCTTTATTCAAACGATCGGAGCTTCGCAAACTACCATTGAGCAGCCTTATTAGTGACAGGGCCGATACTATACACGGGGCAAATGTCTCGGGTTGTTTCAACAGCTTTGTCACTTTGGAGAAATCCATATTTTAGAAGGCGTCAAAATGCACCGTTTTTCCTGAACTGACATTACACTGTCAATACAATATACCGAGAGAACTGTAAGGGCGCTTTCGAACGGGTAACTAACTAACGAGAAGGAAAGCGCTTTACTTCTGATTTATGTGCTTATGTATTTATGAAAAGAAATACCTGTATTTAGAAACTGGGGGTCAGGATAATATAAATCTGTACTGATCTTTAGTGAAAATTAAGTAATAGCAAACATTTACATATTGTCTGAACCTTAGTCCTTTTTGAAGTCTTAAACTCTACTCCACATATGTTACAGCACCCCAGATTGGAACCCTGGGGTCATTCAAGACATCATTCACGGCATAACTAGACTTATCTAAGTCCATCCTTGCGATCCCACAGAGAATCAGCCCATATATGAAACATTGTTTCTTTCTGTTGGTTGATGTGTTGCATCAGTAAACATGAACCCACGGCATTTGTCTCTTTTATGACATTTATAAAGGATTAAGCATTCGCGATGCTATTAAAAAGGCAGCAGGATTTGTCGTTCCTTTAATATCACTACATTCTTTGTGTTTTAGAGAGCAACCACCATGGATGCATTAGATATAGGTCCTTCTGCTAACATTTTAAAAGCAGTTATGTCTTCGATGAGCCTCCTTCAGCACGCGAGCCGAGTGACTTTTTAAAGACCATGGCTACCAGTGAACAGTAGTTAGTACTGTGACTTCCGCGCTCAATGTATTACTGCAATGAATTATTCTTGCCTCCTGATTTATATTTTGTAATTTCGTGTTCCGTCTTTTTTCAACAATATCAACTGACTAGTAATCCATAACACAGAAATCTCATTTTGCGATTATCACTAGTTCCTTGTGTACTCGGAATCATTACTAATTCCTTTGCATACTAAACCTCTTACCCAAACACTTCAAGCCGCCGTATCGCCTCCAGTGTAATTTGGACAAATTTTATGGCGTTGCACTGATTGCTTTATGTACCACCGAGTTCTCTCTTTTCGGAAAGGTACTTTTGTATAAGACCCCATCTTAACCCTCTACGCTGAACTACTTATAATCGTGAATTCCTTTCTAATTCTCAAAGTTGATTTCGATCTCGTCCTCAGACTTTCTTTCTCAACAAATTTTTCAATTTCGTAATGCTTGTTGGATATCCTATTTGCGCTGCCTGGGAAAAGAGCACCGCGCTACCATGTAACCGATGTCGTTTTGCCCGCCTGAATAAAAAGCACGTAGCCGAGAATATCTTTCTAAATTTAGTGGTTGCAACTTAGAGTTGGTCTTATACATCTGTGTACAACGTGGAGGTACTAGCTGGCGGTGCGCCTAACACGTGCACTGTTTTGTTACAACAGCATTGCACTGATTAGCCTGGTTTACTTTTGCTACAATAGTGTCTTTTGATTACTATACTCTTTTACCACAAGGGGCATTATTTTGCTCTAACAGAAATTCACTGTACACTCATGCCTGGTTTTTTAGTTTAAGCGTATTACAAACAAAAGCCCTTATGAAGAAGTTCATTTGGAATGCAAAGGAGAATGTATCACATCCATGCAATCTTTTTCGATACGGCTGCGTATAGTCTTGCTATTTCTAGACTACCTCCTTACTGTGTCGACAAAAGTTTATCGTTATTATTGAGTTTGTCGATGGTCGGCAATACTGCAGCCATTCGACCACACTACTAGGCGACATCCACTTAATTTGCGGTTACTTCTGTATATTCTTAGTTGGCAGCGATGCCTTACTACAGTAGCTCACGTAATGGGTGTCCCGCGTGACTCTCTTATCGATGCCTCATTCAGCGTCGGGCCTATACAACTAGGAACATATCTGGAATGTTAACGAGGACGAGACCCGCAACCTCGTTCATTTAGACTGTCTCTTGGGAAGCGCGGTCCGTAACATCGTTCACCTAGAATTGCTCTTGGAAAACGAATTACTGTTGCTAACACCTATTTCACGATTCAGAACGCACCAATTAATTTTCAGTGGCAACAAATGGGGGACCCGAAGAGTACTGGAACATACCAAGTTGTCTAATCCTAATCGAAATTTCTATAATAGAATAATCGAAATCCTCCTCCTCTTACGGAAGGAAGAAACGTGTGCCAGCCTGTAAACTACAGCTAAGGCATTCTGCCATTCGTCCACGAGCCAGATGACAAACTTGGCAGCCCACACCCAAGATCCACTTCGGCCACACTCAGCTCTGGTAAGTACCGCGATCCGTAGTAGCCCAACATTCTCCAACTCTATTTTACATAGGGTGTCGCCTTGGGAACCTACCTACGGCATTCGCAGGCAGCGCCAGCGTGCTTTGTAGCGAGAACGTACTACGTCAGCCGATCGATCTGCAGAACGGGTGCAACTGATTTTCAATATTTACCGCCGAACCTTCCAAACCAGCCCGAAACAGGTTGGTTTTTATGATATATCTCCCTGACCTCCTCGTCCGGATGGGGCTAACCTTCCCGTTCGGGAGAGGCTAACCTCCTCGTCTGGGAGGGGCTGACCTCGTAAGTACCGTCACATATTTTGTGGCCACTTCTTGTGGCCATACGCCAGATGGGCAATTCTCACGACGTCTAAATTCTAGCACTCTTGCTTCTGGAGCTTACTGACCAAACTGTTCAAGGCATTTTAAGTTGCCCTCCGCATTCCCGCCGAGCTTCCATCAAGTCTGCGGCAATTACGAGATCCGGCCACTCGGTATTATACATTCATTCCTAATCGGAACCGGAAATGCATTTATTAAGACGGTACATATTTTTGAGTTATATATATGTATACTTCATAAAGCATGCCGCAGTTGACCTTTGACCTAATCTCAGTTACTCCCTTGGAAATAATTCTTGTCGGAACACGTGTGTTTCACCGTTCTCTTAGTCGTTAAAACGGATCTCGTAACTCAATACTAAAAATAAACCTAAGCTTAGCTTTCGTTTCTCTTGAATTTCGGTCGAACGTCTGAAAACTTCTTTTCCATGTGTTTCTTGAGCTTTGGGAAAAGGAATTGGTCTAAATCAAATGGTACTAAACCTCGTGAATACGGGGATTGAGGCAGCATAGGCATAGAGCTTCTTTGCAAAAAATACAATACAAGCAGCGACGTGTGCGCTAGTCGATCATCGTGGCAATACGTAATATTTTTGAAGCTCTTTGCTAATACCCGTTAATCACAATAGAACTATCAGAGACGAATTAATATAGCCGAACTCTTCGACGGTCAAAAAAGAAGGTGAAGTAAGGCTTGAATTTTTATTATGGTTTTTGTTCCGTTTGAGCTCAAATTTTAAACGATTCTAGACGACTGAACTTTTGTCTCCACATTATGCCCGTACTTCTACGTCTCGTCACTTGCAATGACGCGCTAGAGCAAATTCGACTCTTCTCTGAGAGCCTCAAGGTTCTTGTGTGACATGTCTAACTCTTCTGCGAGTTCCCTAAGAACGACTCGTCAGTTTCTTAATTTGACCTGTTTTGCTTTCTCCACGTTTTTGTCCATACACGCCATGACAGGTCGGCTAGAAAAAAGGTTGTCTTTAGGGCTCTCTCGTCCGTCCCGAGGTCGTTGGTATAAATCTGTACAATCGGTGTTGCCTCCAAAAGGCTAGTGCAGCACTGACTTCTTTCTAACACTGTCTTAACTGTCTTTGGTAACGCATTTTTGTTTTTTAAAACACAGAGCCGAAAACCATTTACTTCATAGCGCCTGGAAAATATATTTTCACACGTTCCAGTGTTTTAACGTATGGCCTACGCATTGTAGAAGTAGGCAAACGGGATGCCATAAATACCGACAAAAATAGGTGTCGTGGATACGCTTTTGACCTTTTTTGTTTTTTAATGAATCAATGACGCCGAATGGACTTAGCGTTAGAAAACGTCATATAAGACATACAACAAAAATAATTAGTCCGGATATTGTCTATACTAGCAAAGTTGCGCGATAGATGAGGTATTATAAAAAAAAATGAATGCGCTGGCGTGCTCTGAGCAGATAAATACCGAAAAAACAAGGTTCCACTCGAATCTTTGTTACTAACGGCAGATTCAGTTGTATCTCCATATCGATAGGGCATATTGATATCTTTGTGTTAGGTCTTAATGTACCATACAGAAAACTAACAAATAAACGTTTCAAATTATTTAAATTTTGACCGATTGTTCCTTTGGGTCCGACAAGGTGTTAACACATGACTTAAGGGAAAGAAGACAGAAAACTTTAGTGCCTTATTTTCCGGAACTTGTGTATGATGTGCGTAGCAATTAAAGTACCGCTTATCAGCAATTACCGAACTAGAGATAATTAGTGTTTTGGCTAAAAAGCTTAAACTAAGCTTTAAAGCGGCTTGAAGTGCCTTTAGACGGCTATAGGGTCGAGTAATGAAAAGTATGTGTCGAACAAGTCGAGAATCATAATCGGTCCTCACAGTTTAGACAAATGGCCATTGGCAGACGATTAGCTTAAATAAAATGAAATATGTGCAAATCAAAGAGACAACTTTTTAAATAATGGTGGATATATCTATATAAATTAATATCAAAAGAAATCTAAGTTACTAACAAAATAGTGAATTCAAAATTATGTCAATTAGTAACTAAGTAGACTTTCTAGCCAAAGGAATGTGAACGTATGTGATTCAGTTTTACGAAAAGTATCTATAATGAGAAATTCTTGTTTGGAAAAATATTAAAAACTATCCAAAAGCCACGTGTGGTGGCTTTCAAAAACGGTGGGGTTTTCAAAACCCACCGTTTTTGAAAAGCTGGAAACGCTGATTTGTTGGGACACAAGATGAATCGTGAGTCGAATAATAGGCATACTTGATCGGGTGCTATGGAAATTGAACATTTCTTTATATTTATCTACAATATTCGATTTTTGTTCATTACAATATTCGATATTTTTACTATTATGGCAAAAAATAATTATAAAGAAACATGATATCTTTTATCACGTTTGAAAAGTGATTAAGTCGTTTAAAAACGTTGAAGCTTGAATTAAATTTTGGAATTCTATATAGTATATATAACGTCTAATTTTTGAATATATAAAAAACAAACTAGTACAGTTGATGTTGACAGAAAAGATCTCACGACAATTTACTACGCTATATATAGTTGCTCGAAACGGCTGGTTTTTGTTGTAATGAAGTGACAGTCAACAGCCGTCCCAAAACTACAGTAACGACCGACCCTTTTAAGCCTAGATCTTTATGTTACCTTGTTTAACCTTATTCCACCGATACAAAGAAGCCGATCGTATCATCAGGATCCTCAGCAATAATATACTCAAATAAATAGTCTCATTAACAAGCAGTGCTCAATTCTTTTTGGAGTTTTTCTGTAAAGGTTATTTAATCTACTTATGTTTTGCTCATTTACAAAAGCTTGTACAAAGAAGGCCATTCTAAGTAGGTGGCATACGCATTCTGCATGATCAGGCTCCCTCCCGCTTACGCTAACCATAAGCGCAAACTATTGTCATTCGGCGGGTAAAGAAGTATTCACCTACTATACTGAATAGAAGTTTTGGTGGATTGGAACATGAAAAACAAGTTATATGATAAAATCGAAAGAAGTATAACTATTTATCATGTTTTATTTCTTTAGCTATCGTCTGGTAACTTCCGGTTTGAATCCTTTCGGCTAGTCATACCACAGATACGCTCCGTGCACACTGACAGGAAGTACGCACAGTTTCCATATGTCACACAATCATAGTTATTCGAGTTGTACGGTAGATGCATCAAAATATCTCATCCAAGTTCCCTTATTGTTTTATAGTTTCTCCCAATTTTTTTTAAATAAACAGAGGTATATGTGGTCACATTATCATGGTGGAAGAAGCTTTTTCTGCTTACTACTTCCAGTGGATTTTTCAATGGTTTGTCATAGTCTTGTTAGTTCACAGCAGAGGTCCGAAACTATTTTTTGTTAGGCGGCAGCCACTCATGATACACGACTCTCTTCCAGTCCGACCGAATATGCAGCATCATCCCTTTTGGCGTCTATCTGAGTTTTACCACATATTGTGTGTTTTGCCACATTTTTCCGCACAATGTTACCGTACGTGATACACCCTTTATTACTTGCCACCATCCGCTTTAGAGATGGCTCAATTTTATTCTAGAGTTTCAATTTTAGAATTTGATTAAGATAATCCTTTTTCGTTAATTCGTGTGACACCCAAACACCGAGCTTTTTTTGCAGTCAGTCAAAACACTTCGGTGGTGGATACTTAGTTCCCTGGCGATGTAATGACCATTGGTGTGTCGGTCTTGCTCCACTTTCACCATGATTTTATCTATTTTTTTCCAAAATTGGTTGATTTTTATGAAGAGCACCTTTTACATCGAAATTTCCAGAACAAATACGATGAAACCATCTTTGAAACGTTTCGTCCGATAACGCATTTTCATTATACAAATACATTTCTTTACAAGCTTAGACGACATTTGTGCCTTCTTTTTGTAATGATTATAAAATATAGCTAGCCTTTGCCGAAATTTCACTCATCTTCGATGTCTAGATGAAGACATTTTAGCCTCTACTCAAAATCAACTCAAAAAGTGTTAAATCTCAGCTTTCTATAGACCCAAAACGCGATTCGTATTACATGAGATATATGACTTCAAATCCATCTAGCTGGAAAAACAGTAAATACTTCTTTGATAACCCTATATATGTAATACATACCAAGGTCGGCTGAAATCGGAAATATAATTTCTATAACACTATATACTTTCTGCGTCAGTTTCATTCAATGCTGCTCAGTGGGACCAATAATATATCGTAAGTCGGTCGTGGCACGCTGCTGCCGTGTTCTATGAAATCTATTACTTACGTAATTGAAGATCAAGCGCGTGATGGAGGATGGCACACTTTGTTTGGCCATGGTTTTAGAGATCGTTTTTCATTGCGAGCTGTTGAATGCAATTCTAACATATAAAAACACTAGGAAAATATTACGATTTCGGCTTCGTTTGTCTGATTTGCTTTATTCGCCAAAAGACCTGGTCTAGTGATAAGTCGTCATTTGTGGAAACCACAGTGATTTTCGAACGGAAATCCCTTTCGTTTCCCTTTGGAATAATAGTCATCTTTCTTCCGGTTACATGAGAAAATTTCTTTCTGAAAAATTTTGGCAGCAATGTTGGCAACAAACCTAAAAAGCTTCTTGGATAACAGCCTATCAACTGCATGCCCCACGCCAAGAACCTTACTTTCAAAGATTATACTTTTCAACAAAATGGTCTGCGTGTGCTAGAAGTGATTTCTGACGTCCAAATTCAATTCAAGCGCGATATATTGTTGTCGTGTCTTCGATTCGGGATTCAAACCCCTCACGGGATTTTTTCAAATGTTTCCTTTACAAGCAAGGCTGAACGAGTTGACGCTGTAATGTCGAAATTTGTTAGACTGTTTCTCAATATAGATGGAAGTTTATTTTTATCTTCAATAAGCACACCAAAAACGATAATCTCCGCGGCTTTTTTGAATCACTGATAAATATTGGAAAGAATCAAAGAGGATTTGCTGCTTTATTTCTGAAATAATTTCGGAGCAAACAACTTAATCCTATTGTCTTCAAAAACATCTGTGCGACTTCTGCAACATTTGGTGTAAATCTAGGGTCCTCGTGAGCACGTTATACTTACTTACAATGAATTTCTTCGGTAATGCCCTGACCGACTACCATCGAAAGTCCGGTTTTGAACGGCATCGATTCTGAATTGTTCTTTTTTATTGTGGATTTTTCTCTGTACTGTGCAAGAATCGTTTTTTGCAGCCGCATATGCCTTTGCGATGCTTGACTTGGTGATTTAGGGTTAAAATTTTTATAATTTCGGTGGAAGTGTGCCTCCCGTGAAGACACTGAATAATAGCTTATCGCCCCTCAAATTCAAAAAACGAGGCACGATTTTTCACCATGTCGAGATTGTTGTTTTGTTGGCTTTGTTGTAATACTAAGAGTAACGAATGAACGAAGTGTTCGGTACAATAATTGACC
>NW_019213151.1:106769-112161 GCF_002532875.2 Varroa jacobsoni | reverse complement strand
TATTTACAAATTCACACAAATACAAATCTAAGTTATGGTTTCTCCGAATAGCTATTATATGTAATGTATTAAGTTGACATGATGAATTGGAAGTTTCACGTAGGTGATAGTAATGGATGATTCTGTATGCGTCGGAGTGGGTGTTGCTACATGATATTCTGTCATGCTAAAGAGGAAGAGAGAAACTGAGCTAGAGAGGACGAAAATAGTGATATACTGAACTGCGAAGGGTATAGAGGAATCTTAGACGAGGTCAAACGTTACGAAGTCGTTATATTGATTACGATTATAATATTATCGGCTTGGAAATCTATAGGAAACGGGAAAAACATTGTAGGAAAAAATACAAACAACTAAGAAATGAAGTGTGACAATTAATAAGCATAAAAGGGATACTGATAACGAAAAATAATGAAAACTATGAAAAATGTATTTTGTTTGACAGCATCAAGAAGCAGACGCTACAGCGTTCTCTGCTTTTATACACATATAGCTCCTCTTCTAAATGGCAACACAAATAGCAAAAAGCGCCTGCACATTTACACATTACTAAGACTACATATAACCGCCTATGCCGGACAATCTACCCTACCCATGGCCCTCAATAATTCAACCGGATTTACCCAACATTATTCTAATATTGGCGGCAGTTTTTATCAATTCGTGTTACTTCCCTGTATAATTATGGACCTAAAAAAAAGAACGGATAAAACAAAGCCTACATTATTTTCGTCTGTTCAAGACATGACCTAATTAATAGTATATATTTATATCTAATCAAAAGTTACTTGTGAAAGGCAACGGAGACGGCAGGCCGAACGATGACGAGTGTAATGAGCGTAGGCTGGTTGAGAGATAGATGATAATGGAGTCTGCTAGTCTGCAGAGAAAAAAAGAAGCGATCGACAAGCGAACATTTTGAGGATATGGCTGGACACACAGGTAAAGCACGCCTGCGATGCTTTGATGTCAAGTCAAATAAATCGAGAACAGCATTACTGTATGTGCCATATGAGGTAGTGATAGCAACAGAAAATAATAGGTGTTGAAAGATGATAGCGACATCAGCTTTCCTGTTTAATAAAAAACGAAAAAATATAATGGTGAATTATATAAGAAACGTGTTCCTTCACTTATGATGATACTGTATATTAGCAACCCAACAATCTATATATATGCTTGAGTATTATTGCATGATTAAACTCCTATATATATATATATATATATATATATATATATATGTAAACTTTCTAGAGAGCTGCTTATAAAACGAGAATACTTGTTTATTTTTTTTGACCTGAGAGTAACGGCTATCTACTTGGAAAATCACCGCCTCTGACCTAACAAATCCAAACCTGGTGCTGGCAAAAGTGGGCCATACTTCTCAAAACACAAAGACCTTTTCGAAAACGAACTTGAAAAAAATCATAAAAACGTACTTTCTCCATCTCTCTATCATGACGAGGAAGTCGAACCTAATAATGTCAACTAAAAAAGTACATTATAAACTCTATTTGATCTACCTAAGCGAACTACATTGCTTCAGCAGAGTTGGAAGCTTTACTTTCATCGAGCTTTTTTCTCTAATACACACTGGTTGCACTATTATTTTAGAAAAGAAAATTGTCTGAAAGAATATAAACCGCAAACCAAGAAATCTCTAGCTTCTTCTCCTTGCTACACGGCTAGTTTGACCTACAAAAAAACAGTTCACTTATTCCACACTTTCTAAGATTCGTTTGTGATTTGTCTAATATGGGCAAATATCGGCTGTATTTGTTTAGTCGGCGCTATTTCTACATTAAGCCTACATTGATGTAAATTAATATTTTTATTTATAATTATAATAATAATATGCAATTCAAGCAACTCTTCCGTTCATCCTTTTTTCGTGACAGTTATACCGTTTCATCGATTATGAATTTGCTAAATGTTTACTACAACAATTGCCGGCGGCCAATTACGCATACTCTAAAATAGTCGCTGGCATCTGTTTGGCAATTGTGAAAATATGGTCAAGGAAAATATGGCTACGTTTTAGTTTTGTTATTCAATTTCTTGAAAAGAAATCTAATTCGGTAACTCAAGTCATGGAAGCTTTTAGGCCTGGTAACCTTCCAGTGAGCGAACTGTTGGCGTTTCAATAGAAGCATTTGGTATTCGTTGCCCTGAAACAATATTGAAAATAGGTCATCAATATACATACAAAATACAAAAAGACTGCAGTTGTATAATAGGCAATACTTATAACCGATTAAACTATAATAAACCCATTATCTAGTAAATGCTTTATGTTATTAGTAGGGGGCATATTAATAAAAGTAGTCAGATCAAAGGCTTGCTTTGTGAACCATCAGTATGTTCCCTTCCATAATCTAAAATCACGAAAGCATTTTAAAGAAAAGTTGCTCCAGAAACTCACTGATTAAAAGACTGTCCATCAAATTAAAACTTAGCTTTCTTACTTGGAATCCGCGAAGCCATGGAGGTACACCCTGCATGTTGTCAGTGGGCCGTGCTTTGCCCGGTTCGCCAAGAATATCTATAACGAACATCAGAATCCGAGCATTAGTTTCTCGGCGCAAACTGGGGATGGCTTTTTTAAACAAAAAGGTACTTGTAAAATCTTTTCCCTGGATTAACTGAAACTGAAGCACACATGTACGTGTATATTTATGCCAGTGTATCCTCAACTTTTACGTACCGATATAGTCGTTCTGACCAAACAAAGCTCTCTTTTCCGTCCACGCGTTTTTAGGTTTGTATGCCTTCAGTGTATTGATGGGCTCTGGTGAATCTTGTAACCTTGGCAAGAATCCGATTTCTGCTATTTTGGTTTCGTAACCGAAACGCCTGAGCTTGCGATTGCCCCTGACGCTCTCGGTCTCGTATTTGTGGAGATCTGTTAGTCTGTAATGCGGAAAACGCACAAAAACTGCGTGACATTCGTTTTTTATGTAAAACAAGCTACAATCTTGAGGTAATGATTCGCATAGAAATATCTATTTGTCACAAAAGTTGCTTGATACGTCAGTGCATTTTGCGTGTAAATTCTAATACCGAGGTAGTAATGTACTCAAATCGTTCTTCTCAACTCCCTCAGCATTTGTTAACTTTTCACGTCGTTTAAAGAGCTCTAGTACAAACAAGGATGTTGATGCGCTCCTTGAAAGTACCTTAAAATAATATTTTTAGCATAGTAACCTTATTCGACAAGGAAATTAGTAAAGAAACTACGATTATTTTATGCTCTTATTTTTATTATCTTATTATATATTGTTATTATCTGAAGATGATTTATGTTCTTGATTGATCGTATGTATGATAGTTGTACTTAGCTAAATGGAAGTATACGGCACATTAGGCAGAACTGATCGACCGCTATCGATAGACTGGTATAGAATACGCGTAGAGATAATTTATACTTAAGTTCGAATTCTAGTTCGCCCAATCAGAACAAGACTTGCACGTTTGTTCTCGTCAAAATTATGCCCTTAGCTTTTCGATTTTTAGCTCATTGAAGAGAATAAGTCTAGAGCAGGAGCAAAAGTGCAATAAAAGAAAAAAAAGAGTTAAGTACTCATCGATAAACAGCTGGTGGCCCATAAGTTAAGCTCACTTTCTGATTGAATCGTTCACAGTACTAGTGTATATTACATTGACGTCGCAACCAAAACACTGCCTATGTGATCAGTCCTTGTTTCTACTTACACCGCAGGCCTACTAATTAAATTGGGGCATACGAGCATACATGAAACGCCAAATTTTTCAATAGGTCTCAAATCATATAGCCACAAAGAAACACCGATCGAAAGGCACTATTAAAAGATAGGAAAAAGTGAATATAAATAAAGGAACAAAGAGTGATTATTGTTATTCCTGTTGTTACTATTTACAAAAATTGACTCTAACTTTGTCGGTTTTACGTGATCGCTTTTCAGACTGAACAGCTTCACCGATGAGCAGATACGCCTCGTGGTGGCGCCTCGCACCAATGTGCTGAAGTTTTTCACTGAAGCTAACATATTTTCTTCCTTTTCGAAAATTTATGTAAGATTCGCCAACCATCGATAATGTCGGATTTCACGCACCGCGCAGATAGTACCGGGTCAGTGCTTGCAGTTCGGTAATTCGAATCTGTCGATGAACGAATTGTTGTTTACTACAAGGAGCACCATGCGGAGAGGGGCGCGTGTTGATCCAAGGCCAAAAGGCGCGCGGGGTAAGCAGGGCTCTGCCTTTTATGGTATTGTTGTTGAAGTTGCAGGGTGTACGGACTCGAAAATGAAAAAAGGATTGGTTTTTACCAGTGTTGCTAATAGCCTATTCAGTCGCGGCCATCGCTTAGCATCTAACAGTGGTTTCTTTGCTAATTCCACACGAAATTATTTAGGTACGGTTTACCTCAGAACGAGTATCTCCATATTTTGTGGCTTTCAGGTGAGCCTTTTATTATAAACCATATTATGTTTGTGAGTTTAAATGCACAAATGGATATTTAAGACCAAATTTCGCTATCTTTCTTGTTTCGTTATTTTACAGTCTTTTAATATGAATACTGTTTCAAATTGGACATTGATGAAAAATGATGGAACTTGACAGGACAAGCCAAAATTTGACCTTAGTGACTTTATTAATTTTTTTAACGACCCGTAACCATCTTCGTAAGAGAAAAGTTGCTCTCAGCTAACTTCAGGAGATAATTGGCCGTTCTCGCGGTTCACTGGTTGGTAATAGGTCAAATCGTAGGGAAGAAAATTGACTAACGTAATTATTGCTCGATATGTTTTCGTGCGGTCGATTTGCATGCTTTTATATTTTCTGCAATATGACAGAGGTTTAAACATAGGTCTCGACCTAGTGTGAATGAGAATTTCAGCGTCCTCATAGCCAAAGAGACGATTTTTGCACATGCTTATCGTTGACGCTGACGTTACCACTCCGAAAACCAACAAATGACTTTCTGACCGTGTAACCGGCTACATAGTGGATCAACTTTTCTCCCAACAAATTTTCTCAAAAATGTAATTTTTGAACTGCACTGAGGCTTGCCGACAAACAAAACCTCGGAATCGACAGTAAGTACACTTCTGAAATGTCTATTTTTGAAGGTTTGCATAAGTTAAGCGAAGCGTGCAATTGAACCGAACGCGGCGCCAAAGTAAGACCACAAAACAACCCTACATAAAGAACCGCCTTTTTCCCCTCACAGACCTTCGTCTGTGCGGAACATGTGCGAAAACTCAATGTTTATGGAAAATTTATTTATGAAAAAACAATATGTGCAGGTACTCAAGTAACTTCGACTATGCGCCGCCCGAGAAGGAGGTTTTGTTTAATTTGCTAACTAAAGAGACACCGGAGACCTTCTACCTGGGCAAGCTGGTTACGT
>NW_019213151.1:95107-106669 GCF_002532875.2 Varroa jacobsoni | reverse complement strand
ATTTATAATTATAATAATAATTTTTATTTATAAGGTATATTTTTTTATCTGTTTGTGAAACTTCACGGAGATCCTTCTCCATATGTCCTTCGACTAAAAACGCCCTATTTGGAAAGGAATTGGGTGTGTTACTGAGAAATTTCTCCAGCCAAATGTACCTATAACTCAAACAAGGGACTGATTAAGTAGACTAAGGAAGATTATGAAAACTCATCAGTTTTCGTTTGTTACTGAAGCTCAAGATGCTCGCACGAAAGCAAAGCAAAGCAAAACAAACAAAAATACATGCAAATGACGTTTAACTGCTAAATACGATTTGCAACATCTGTAATTTTGGATGATAACAGACGCGGCGAATATTTATTCTAATATTCTTAACAAATTCCAGTTTTAACTTACAAATGAAAGTAAGCCTGAGTACAGCAATCGAGTGTTTAGTAAAGTTATTAACTGTGATACAACCTGCACGAGAAGTCGATGTAATATTACAAAGCAAAGTGATCAAAATACCTCCACATATTACGTCGCACGTTTAAAGTAAACACATATATGTATGCTCAGAGAACATCGCTGAACTTTAGTTACCTTTTCATACAACCGAACCAATTCAACGTACGGATAATCGGCCTGTCCGTAATGTCGTTTCATTTATAATTCGTCTGCTCAATATTTTTGCCTCGTTATTCATCTGGTGCGGTGTCTCTATTCGATTTTATTGAATCTCGATACTGTCATTGTTTCGCAATTGTAATAACATACATGCACAGCTTCACTTTCCTTCGTTAATGATGCTCTATGCCCATATGTCCATATTCTTACATCTCATTTCTCCTGTTCCTGTTTCATTCCGCACTCTATTAATATAAAATGTAAATACAAGATGTAATAAGTTAATCCTAATATATTTGTATGTATATATTATATAATACGAAAAAATATAAACACGATACACATTTCTGTAACTCGCTCCTTTCCGTGGCTTTAATTATCGTTTTATTTTGAATGCGACTCGATTTTTTGTCAGTATTCCACCCTTGTTTGTTTGTCGTCATTACCACAGCAATAGCATGAATTTCTGTGGATCCGTTCGCAAGTATATCTGCGATCCGGGAAACAGTTGTTTAGCGTATAGATGCACTATTATACTTATTTCAATTGGTAGGCTAAAAAACAACTCGTCAGTCCACGGTCATTTCTGCAAAAAACAGTTTTCTTCTATCTTAGTTGTGGCAGAAACGTTATAAGTAGGTATACAGTAATACTAATAACGTCCAACAAATTCCCGATGGGAAAGTCCGATCACTACGTCCGATCTTATGTACGCTTGCTAAATTTTAGAGATAATGTTTCGTATGCAACTATTTTGTCCATTATTGAATGTTGTTTTTACTTCTTACTCATTAATTCATTTTAAATCAGCCTAGCTGATCGTTCACCTTTTAGCATCTATGCTTCGAATTTGCTTTTTCTCCTTATGTATTCTTCCATTTCCTTGAACTTGATCTTTCGTTTATGATTTTTGTTATTGCAAAACGCAGCTTACAACTATTATATATTTTTAATATTATATGCCGCTATGCAACATAATCGGACCTTTCCCTGCGACTAGCTTGGCTTGGTCACACGTACTATCGAGTACTCATCTCTGTGAGGCAACAATAATTAGAATATTAAATACTATCATTCACGATATATTAAGTATTAATTTGATCAGCATCAAACTTTGATATTGATCAAGTTGTTTTCCTACAGGCAAAGAGGATCCAAACACTCATAGCCCCCAATCAGTCAGACCCACATACAATAACGTCAATCATTCAGCAAGCGTGCACCATTCTGGGGGATAATGAATAACTGTTTCCACGAATGTCAATAGCAATAAAATTTACTTAATTGTCATTTACAATATAATAACGTCTTCTCCGTGTGTCGTGAATTTGTTACTATTTTCATTGTGTTACTAACTCTGGTTAAATGGTTTACTCCGCCCAAAAGTTTTGACTATAGCTAACTATACGACCCTAGATCTATAACTATAGTTAGAGGTCATTGATGAAGGACGTCATCAATAACGTCCGACCGCCTTCGGACAGTTTTTTCTGCGACAGAATGTGTTATATCACTTTGGAGTGAACAACAGTGGCAGCGATAGCGGCTCATCATCTGGAAGTGGCGCTGAAATGCATTTCATAGGATATCGCCTGAACACTCGAACACACATTTATCATCAAAACGTCCATAACTTGTCCGGCACATACTGGCATCGCGTAACTATCTTCTCTTTTCATAAAAAAAGCGCAAGCTGCATCATTTCCTGCAATGAATTATCTTTGTCTTTTATAACATCAATCCATTTGAGCTTTGGCTGTATATGACTTGACTAATGCTGTTCACGGCAAGCTGCAAACTCGCGCTGCGTATTACAAGATGTCGTTTTCTCGCTCCGGCATTGTATCATTTCGCGTCTCTTGCAACCTCCCTAGGTGTCAGAACTATCTATATATTTACCGTCATATGGATATATATATGCCGCGTTTGTGTGTGTGTGTATGTACGGGTGTCTCGTATATATATATATATATATATTAGTCATACATTCGTTCAACACATTCATTTCATACTCATAGCCCTATTTCCACATATATATCTCAACAGCTCAACGTTTTTGTCGGCCGCTTTTATTCTACCCATGATTGTTCGAAAGATAAACGGTTATCGGTCCCGGTCTGTTGTATAGTGTGTAGCCCTCTCAAATATTGTAGGACTCTTCATATAAGCATGACGTCATGTCGATACTTCACATAATCGGGATGTGGAAGATCTTGAGATTGACGATCATGATTCTATTCATATTGTCACAATTGTAATAGTACTTCTATAATTATTATTATTTCATCCAACGGTGCGACTGACAAGGAGAGAGCCGTGTGTTTCATGGACGTGAAAAAGTTTCTTCTGCTAATGCTGTGGTTACACCAGTAGAGAGCTCTCGTTTCCTCTGTCTGCAAGTACACAAACAGACAGTATTGTAACTACATAAAGGCATCAAAGTGAATGATAAACTCTTTAAGGTCTTTAAGGACTAGCATTCTATGGAAAAGTTTCTGATTAATTACATTGAGATAGTAGTGAACTTCCAATTGCTAATTATGAAACAAGGATGCGAAGTCCCAGCCAACATAAATCGATAAGTTATATAATAGAATTACAGAAGTAAGCACTTGCTGAGGCAAACCACTTCACTTTGCCTGCTTCGATATTCACTGAAACCTACTATCTTTAAGATTGCTCCTTTGTTCAGCGACCAGATGTGCACGAATCGTGTCCACATGTTCACATAACGGAATGTCCGGTGTTCCTGCCAAGCCCTGTACGGCTGCCGAAGGAAGTGGCGGAGGGGGCGCATTAGGTCGTCGGATAGAGCCCCCTGATGATTTAGTGCCTGAAAGGGCCTTACCGTGATATAAAGATAGTATAGAATTTTCAGAGCTTTTATAGCGAGACATAAGCACATTGTACTATGCCTCGATTATTAGCCTTCGATCTATTTTTTATCGACATTTGTAAGCTGAAATAGCTATATACAGCTTGTTGTTATGTTAGGTAAGGGACTACCTTTCGCCTATCTTGTATGTACTTTCTAGAATCAGCGCAATGCATTCCGTTAAGAAGCTCAATTACGAGCATTGGGTTGATCTTGTGATGAGCAATGCTATCTATGTAGCTATAATCAACCTTCATTCAACATTTGCGGAGAGACAATAATTACGTTTTAGTTGAGGTGTAGCCTGCTTTAGTTGCTGACTGTACATTTGCGGTAGTTGTGGTGGCTGGTGTTGAAGTGGCGTTATTTGTACACCGATCTCAGTTGGTAGGTTTGATGTCGGGGTGTCAGTGACCTGAGGGCGAACCTTCCCAGGCGGTGGAGGGGGGGCTGGTCGAGCAGGCCTAATAACAGCCCGACAATCGACGTTAGATTCGATTGACAGTTTC
Organism: Varroa jacobsoni; assembly: GCF_002532875.2. NCBI lineage: Eukaryota > Metazoa > Arthropoda > Arachnida > Mesostigmata > Varroidae > Varroa > Varroa jacobsoni. The sequence goes on along the minus strand of NW_019213151.1, from coordinate 102,676 downwards.
CCATTGGCAAGCATCTGTATGTTTGCGTACGGTCCGCCGTTTTGTTCGTCATTGATTGCTGTTGTCTGGTGGGATCTGCCTTTAGCCATAATTCTCGGCCCAACCGCGGTTACCGTCTTGGGGATTTGGGTCTTATCGTAGAGGTTTAATAGGGGACCTTGGCGAGCTGCGTGTTTAACAGCAAGCTTGCGACGCCGTAGACGCCACTTAGCCAAAAGATCTTTCTTCGAAAATATTGTCCATGAGACGAAAAACAGGACAAGTGGTGCTAAGAACAGGAAGATGACGCTCAAAATGATCGTTGTCGTATATGACACATCTGTAACAAAGAAAAACAACAAGGCGTATCAATGTATTCTCTATGACACATTAAGCTGAGCTAACAGAGTACTTTTTGCGTCCGAACTTTTATTTTAGACACGAAATGAAATAACAAATGATTATCTTAATACCAACTACTGCTATTAACAACAGAAAATCAAAGCAAGCTGTATTTTCAGTTGATGCGCCTCGACATACCGTTAGGATTGCTAAGCGGTCCACTGTCAATAGAACCCCCGTTTCCGGGGAAGTTACAGTATGGAGGTGCAAAGCCGTTATCGCAATGGCAGTGTCCCAGATGGTTGCAAGTCCCGTGACCGAAGCAGCCGTACTCACAAGGCGGGGACTCCAACTGGGCGAGTTCGACGCAGCGAGCGTTCAAGCACGCCTGGTTGAAACCACATGCAGCGCCGTTAGCTGCCTGGCCGGGATCCGGATCGGTTGCACCTAGATCCACGACTGCCGAACTATACACGGTCGATACAACGTAAAACCAATCGATTATGATTAGAACTGGGAGGGACTTGACGGACGCTGATAAATGAAGATGTTAGGCGGACGCTTCAAAAGCGAAAGCAAAACCGTGTACCAAAGGTACACGGTTTTGTTTTCGCTTTTTGTTACACGCTTTTTGTTATCCGTGATAGCAAGCAGAATACCGTTGTTTGAATGAAGTGTACACTTCATGGCTAACCAAAGAAAAGTTTCCATTATTTTCGATTTATCAAGTAACTGCTATATTAAGATTGACCCACCGGCAAGTATGAGTATCCTTCCCGATTCTAAGAAAGAATCTCGACACTTTAGCGGCTGATAGCATCCCATATTCGAGTCGCTCGTTTAGATGTGTACAGTGAAGTGTGCCGCACAGCGCGTCTCTGGTGACAACAAGAAAATTCAACTAGAGTTTTTAATGTCAATTTTCGGCGTAGCTCACCATTCAAATATAAGACAATCTATAAACGTAACGGTAGTTTAGTTCCCTATTATGTTTGTTCATTTTTAGCTGTGACGCATACGAACTTAGTCGTGGACTGGGTCGTAGACAGCACGTCTGGAAAAGGACTATACGGTTATAATAACCTAAACGTGCCGATCTTTCTTCTTATCGGACGTAACTTACTTGGATTTACATTTCGCGTAGATATTTCGAATTTTATCATATCCACAGCTTCCGAACTGTGTGCCATTCATATTAGCGTCGAAACAAGAACGGTGTCCGACTCTTCCTGTGGGTCCCCAAAGCTTCTTGCATTGCATCTCGTGGCTCGAACACGAACCCATAAAACAGTATGCCTGCAATGTCACGAAAAGATTAAAATAGACAAGTATAAATTAAAATGTTTAGACTAAAATATAGATATATATATTCACATATATGTACGCAGATTCGTCACAATTCAGCCTCTCTTAAAACAAAAACGGTTTATACACTAACTATTTATAACATTGTAATGTAAGGCCACTATAACATTTATTGTCGCAGCTCCACCCTTCAATCCACTTTGCGTCAAACTGAGTATAACAGTACTACTAACGTTTCCGTCACCGCATTTCACTCCATTGGCCTTGAAGACGTCTGCTGGGCAATCGGGCCGTTTCCCATCGCAGTGCTCGGATAGATCACATTCACCGTTCTCGACCCGGCATTTTAATCCAGGAGGTTTCGGCCTGCAGGTCTCAAGGTCGCAACAGGCACCATGGCCGCAGACCGAACCCTGCGTCAGTTTGCAAGTTCGGGCATCACAGCATCTCGTCATGCACAAGTTTTCCGGCCCACAATCGCAGTCTTCACCTTCCTCGACAATGCCGTTACCGCACGAGGGGCCAACGATTCTTTTAGGCAGATTGTGCAGACAGTGGTCCATATGCTGTGAGAATGTCACGTTAATGGCTTCAATCGAGCAGGACGACCAGGCCGTTGGCGGTATATTAATATTTGACGCTGGATACATGAGGCAGCGAGACTGGGGGCATTGACACTGCCCCAGATCATCGTGCTCCATACCAAAATTGTGTCCCAGTTCGTGCGCGATGGTCGTAGCCACGACGGCAACAGACTCGTGGTGATCCTTATTCACGCCACCAGAATATCGGAACGTGCAGATTGGACCTTTTAGCGCCTTGCCGACTACATCTTGATCGAACGTCACGTCCCTATGATGAATGAATACATACATGTACATAAACAATAAGCCAATTAAGTAACCGCGAAGAAGTTAATCGTAATGGTATCCAATACTATTCGAAGTATTCAATTGCGAATCTACTATCTTTTATGATCTCTACTCTTTGTCATCATGTAGGCGAGCATGGTTTCTTAAAGAAAACAATAGTGGATTATGGTGGTAAATAAAACGCCGTCTGCATACACACGCAAATTAAAAGGAACGTGGCGCGGTACTAACGTGATTAGTTGAGCATTATCGTTAGGCATACTGCGTGCAAGAACTTCCATTCGATACCGAAGGAAATTATCGAGAGTCTTCTCCGCATTGAGATCGACCTCGATTTCGTCCCGTTGTGACCACACTTTGACACCGACCAGAATTACGAAGATATTAAGTGGCGCGTACAGGGCGTTCACAATATTCGCCACCTGATACACACCGAAAAGAAGACAATACACAGATGAACTCACAGCATTTCTAGATTCACCGTTATAAATGCTCCTGGGCTATGAATGGGCATATAATTCGGGGATAACATAGTCTGAATTTCTCTAAAAAATCTTCAGTTTGAGGTTATAAAGTCTAAAAAAGATGACATAGAATTTGAACCAATTGCAATTTTGTAAAATTACTTCAGTTAAAGTGTCGGCAAACGCTAAGAAATGTTTTTCAATGGATGGCCTCCCCAATCGGTTGAGGCGGTCAAAAACAAAAACACTAACGACATATACTACTTCACTGGATGAGCAGCGAGTATGCGTTTGATGGGGAGAGCTCTGAAGCTTATATCGTGCTACTAAATTAATCTGCAATAAGAACTATGGGCAGATTTATACAATAGTATACAGAAGAGCAAACGTGGACATTAACGCCATAGATATTGTGTGGTTGGCATCTCCTTCTAAGACGTTTTCGAAAACGATTGAGCCGTCATCGTCCGTACGAAATGTCATGAAGATTTTTAGCGTAACGATACGCATGTAACATTTTCCTATCCGAGAGATTACTAAGTTTGATAATCTGACCGAAGGGAGTGAAAAGACCTAAGCTTAAAACAACACAGCAATGTAGGTAGATGAGAAGATCGCCGAAAACAATGTTCCCGCAAAGCTACCCGCCTCAGAAAACAGTTGGCGGCCGGACGCCTTGGCGACTAGGGTGCTAATACGTCAAGATAAGCAATCTTATTGCGCTCAAGTCAGTGAAGAAGGACAATATGATGCTTATTTATACCGTATGCAATGTACGAACTATGCAATTAAATATAAGCGTATAATCAGCTTATGTAAAGTCCTCTCTGTTTCTAACTTTTCATTTGTTCATTTTAAGGGCAGATTGAATATTGTACTGGGACAACCGTCTCCTCAAGTTTATTAGCGGACAAAATCATGTCTACGTTTTGTATAATCTTTGTATGCGGTAAAAAGGTGAAATACGGTAAGAAGGAAAAAAAGAAAAAGCAGCTGCAAATACATTTGGATCTAGAAATGATAAGGTAAGGTTATTTTTTTACATATATAATCAGCGTCCAATTAAAAACTCAGGTAAACGTGATGAAATAGTTCTCATTTTTTAAAGCTGTCCGCGCAGCACTAATGCGAGATATCTTTCAACGGTCTTTGATTCATGGAAATTAAGTTCCTCTTTCTTAAACCTATACCCTGCATTTCGATAAAGACATTCGCGAATATTTTCGAGACAAACAACTTGATATGTAAAGTTGACATGTGGTATTTCGACAATCGCAGCCATCGTAACCTTGCCGGAATCGGATTTTAGCGCGTCCAGTGTTCGCGGTTCGCGCTAATACCTCGTACTATGTACAGCCGGCGCGTTCTATCTCACCATTTAACCATCGCGGCTGTTGGAGGCGCTCAACAACTAAGCGCTAATGTTTAAGTGAGCTTGATTCATTGAGTGTTTTCTTGTGACCTTACGTTTTTTCGCACTGTAAAGCAGAAAAGAACAGACGTCACAAGACGAGTAGAAAACACGGATTAGCGGACTGCTTCATCAAGACAAATGTACACAACGCAAAACTGTTTAAATGTTTCCAGCAGCGTGCGGTCGAGACAACGTTGCTACAACGCCGAGGGAATCCTCCTGCGCTGTCGCCCCGTAAAATCGGTAACGAGAATCAAAAAAGGCCTATTACGAAGCGAGAGAACCGTGTGATCATTTACAAGCTTCAAAAAAAAATATGTTCGCCTTGTATAATATTCTCCAAAGTAGATTAAAAGACCGTAAACTCGCCGCATCAAAAACTTTGCTTCGCTGCTGACTCAAACGGGCAGGGTTCAAAAACAGTAGACCCGTCACGAAGTTTTGCTTGAATACTGAAATAGAACAAACCTATCTTCATTGGGCAAACCAAGTCAAAAGTTGTACTATTGCATCCGTAGAACCGTAGAAAAAGTTCATTTCTCAGACAAATCTATTTTGAAATTCTTAAAAGAACACTCAGCGTGCTTTCGGACGTGTTGGCGAACGATTTCCCGAAAACTACATCGTGCCGAAAATCCAACATCAAATGAAAAGTTACGATGTTGCCTATGATTGTTTGCGAAAACACTGGCATGATATATGTTTCGCTCGTGGAATATAAAGGTAGCAAAAACATGCTGAGATTATCTAGCCTATTCGTTTTTCAGGTGCTACCGCGGGCTGGCGTTCCATTCTCTAGAGAGAATCGTAAAAAAAAACAGATATTCCAGACTTCAGTGGAAAAATCACTAATGTATGTCAACAAGGTCTCATAGCTGTGCCAGCGAAAAACTGCTTCGGAAGCATGCTCCAAAAAGGGACAGTTTTTAATAATCGTCGTTGCAAAAAGCGGTGCAAAACACTGGTTCTGGCTATATTACATAGTTCGTCAACAATTTGCGAATATTTGCTGATTTCTTTATCGACACGCTAGGTACTAGTGCAAAACAGAATAATGCAAGTCGAAAATCATTCAAAAATGTCTCACTTCACTGCTGCACGATCGGCCTTGAAAATTGAGACTATCTGACAAAGTTACTTGGTTTGACTGCATACCGACCATGTAATTATGACCGATGTAATATTTATGGCGGATATTGTGCCAACGTTGTTTTAGCGGATAGGTTGACAAGTCGGACTTACTTGTTTACTTCGCTCAAATAGTTTCTTTTCGTCCCTTTCAAATTTGACGAACTGCTTATAGTCGTGAACCATAACCATCTCGACGAATCGCGACCGTCCGTTGGCGCCTGAAGGGCCTTTTTTTAGCGTTGTTAATGCTGCAATTCCTCGTTTGCGTCTATTTTTTTTGTCCGAGGTTTTACCTCCGAGAGGAAAACGTACCGACTTTATCGTTCCACTGAATCCTAAAAATTTACCGAATTCAATTCAAACGTTGTTCCGGTTTCTTAGAAGATATGTAAATGAGAAAAACAGAATTAACAGCAAATATCACTACGTATAAAAGGAGTGTAGCTCGCATCCCTTCGTGTGAGCCCAGGCCCAAATGGTGAGATGACGATGACACACATATTGGTACGAACGAAAGGGGCCATTTGAAATAACAGAATAATGCTTCAAAAAGTCTATTTTTATATATTTTTTTTAATTTTGTTTTCTTTTTTGTCATTCATTCTTCGTCATTCGTTCTCTTTTTAAAAGTTACGTAATTTTCAATTTACGTATCGTGTGACGCCATTAAAATTGGCAGTTCCCACTTTGCGATCCTACTGTCCCAACGATTCTCGCTTAGGCACTTAATGACAGTTTCTGGCTCCATTTTTTGTCAAATATAAAAATATATTATAGCTCTTACTTCAATGGACCTCATCGCCGCCGGCATCTGAAATCAAGGTAACACTATAGGAACAAGCAAAGCTAGACAACAGATAGTTTCTTATCTTACCGCATTTAAAGTGCGTGGGAATTTCGAGACTACCTCCTTTTAATATGAGAGAATGTGTTCCGTTCGAGTGAAGATGATACACTTCGTCGTTATCCCAAATAATGCCCCTGAAATAGCAGATACAATACCTTAGATTTCAATAGGAAATACGTCATCACATTTAGAACTTGTTTTTATTTAGAATAGCATTTCTACAGTATTCTTTAGTAGGTGCGGGAGCATCATACGTCTATAGGTGTGGCGCCAAGATGGACCGTAAAGCGCAGTAATTGTTATCTAGATTTGATTAATTGCTTAACTATATAGCAGTGATAGCAACTTATGTAAGACACCTAGAGATACTTATAGTAATCATATATATGGTTAGAGCATGGTAGACAGGTTTAATCGCTGGTCATTACGGATTTAAGATATTTAATGTCTTTTGACAACAGCTACTATAGGGTCAGAAAGAAAATAAATTGCTGTCCCCTTTATACTTACTTACTTTATACTTTTAAAGCCTAAACTGAGGTAGCAAAACACAACAAAAATATATTATATGCATTCGCTACGCAATACATGTGCATAAATCGAGCCATTTAATATTTATCTATCGCTATGTGGATATTTTTAAGGCCAATCTCTAGTCATTCTTATGTCGTTCCAACTTTAGGTTCAGTGGCCTGATTTTAGGACATCACTGTCTGTGGAAGATCTTAGATGCCCTAAACAGTTTTTCACGAATGAATGCTTTGAATCTCAGGAATCAACTCATTTTGCGTTGCTAACGAACGACTACCTTAGCATAAATAAATCTACGACAGTTCACAATGCTTTACCCAAATGGCTCGTTTAGGACAAGGCCAAGTGCAGGTGTACGTCTGAAGCAATTTCGACTATGAAAAACTATCTCGAAGTGAGTAAATAGAAGCTTCTCCGATGTGCGGCTGTCAGAGATACAAAAAAGGTCGCGGGGCAACGGGAATAACGAACAGGCAGCATCCGAACAAAACTCGTCTAACATAAAAAAAATCCTAGAAAATCATCTCTTTTCATGCTGTGTTGGCAGCAAAGCCGTTTTAAAAGACCATTCGTTAGATCGGCCATCTTGGGAGGAACCGCAAGTCGTACTTTTAACGCTGAAATAATATAGTGCGCACAGATTAGCATGGATTACCACTGATCAGCATGAAATTTCAAGCATAT
>NW_019213151.1:89665-95007 GCF_002532875.2 Varroa jacobsoni | reverse complement strand
ATATATATAATATAAAATTAAAGTAAAGTTTTGTAAACATTAGATAATCAGTATGAAATATACTTGTTGCTATTCATATAACAATCATGTGGCTTTTAGTAACGCATTGCGTAGAACTGCTCTTTGACCGTTCGTTTACCTGTAACCGCGTATTTTCCGCAGGAAAACCAAGATTCTTCTGTGTTGCTGCTTCAGGTACGCGGTTAATGGACCTTTCCCCAATTTCTGAAATCAGCCTTGCTAAAGACTAAAAAGAAAACTTGCAACGAAAAGGAATGGCTTTACAGCCAGCTAATTCTAGAGTGGAATGGGTATCTAGGAGCGCCTAAGTGGCGTGAAGCAACAGATATATGCTTTAATGCAGGACCTTTGATAAATTGATGAAAAAGCAGTCTTAATCCATAGTATTCAGGTCCTATCGAATGCTCCGATCAATCCTACGGCACAACATCATGTCAACGTATCATTTTTCCTTTGCATGTGTCCGTGAAACCGTCAATTTAATTGTAACGGTATGGGGCTTCAGAAAAGCTTTTTACTGGGGAAGACTACAAGGAAGTAATTTCGCTGCTGCAAAATCGAAGAGGTTCACTTATGTGCCTGATGCGAAATGTCAGTGGCCTTAATTCACAGTTTTGTTTTGCTATGTCACTGCATAAAAGCCTTATTTGACCCAACGGTGTTCCGAAAAGTTACATTTAACTTTTACTCTTGCAATGTAAAATCTTATGCATAGGCAGTTTTGAGAATTAACTTGATGCTATTAGATATATATTTCTTAGAAGACTGGCCCGCGTCGTAACTTCTGTTTCGTCGCAATAATCGCATCTTGTTAGCAAGTAAGTTCTTTTCCCGTTCTGCTATCTTCGCTTTCTAACTTTCGAGTCTTAATCATAAATTCCTGACCCGTCGACTGACAATAACAGAAGCAACAGCAAGAGACGATGTCCATCTTTGTCAAATTAAGGAGAAGCTTTTCTTAAACTTATCAAAATTGTTCAAATGGATGAAAGTTCATCTTGCCAGATTCGAAGCTGAGACAGAATCGTCGGCTAACTGCATATCCAAATGAAAATAGTTCCCGCTTACAATAAGTCCGCTTTAATGTCTAACCGTACTCAGGCTTGATCTGGGTGTATGAAAAACTGGACATACGTTGTACGCGTTTGATGTGACTGGCGCGCATTGGAAATATTTAAAATATTCATTACGTCATATGTTTGCCTTAGTATATATTTATGCGCACTGATATATGTTGATTGAGAGCATTTGTCCGAGAAGACTTGTATCTAAATTGCGCTTGAAAGTCAGCTGTATTCAACATCTAGTCAACACATACCAAATGCCAATGGCGACTGAATGAACAGCCTTTTACCTATTCAAGCTGGTCAGTACAAACGCGCTTACGTATGCACACAGATTGGCGGCATATCTATCTATACATATCTCTTCATTTCGATGGCGTACGTAGCGTATATTCGTCAGAGCACAACATGTCGTTTCTATGACGTATAAATAAACGTTCGATGGAAATACCCAAAAATTAACGTTGACTTAACTTGTCGTTGTTGGCGTGAACAGTAGACACTCTTTCGTTGGCGGAACATCCCATCCAAAGGAATTTGGCGCTAGGTATATCGAATCTGGATCTAATTGTTTGTTGGCCAATAAATAGGCAGCTTCTCGTCCTACTTTTCCTTCTGGTGTTGAATTATATTATCGATATGTATGTAAGTTGTAGCTAACTAATGGGACACTTTTTACCAGAGTCGAATAAGAGTACGCTCTCGTAGTCGCCCAGGCATCATCATTATTGTTATTGTTGCGATTGTTATTGGTATTGTCATCAACGAAATACTCCGAGTGAGAGATGTAGATCAGACGACAAAGGTAACTGGAGCATAAAGAAAGCAAAACTGGCCACAATGGCTGGTAACTATCACGGTAAATTTTTTTATAGAAAGATTTTTAGCCTATTTTATATGGTGGCAAAGTGTTTGATTTTAAAATATCTGATCAGATTAGATGAAATCAATAGACCTTTAATCCAAGCAATAAAGAGACGCGCTCTGATTGTTAATTAACTATTGTTGATAAAGTAGTGAACGTTTCCATAAGGAAAGTTCCATACCCATAGATCTTAACAGGAGTAAATAGATGACTATATAAAGTGTTTGACTAAAATTACCACTTTTACTATAATAGATGATGTTCTGCTAACTCACTTATAGTCTTATAATGATTTTGCTTACGTGTGATCGTTAGCCAATTATTCTTACGAAGGCTAACTTTAGACAAGCCTTGATAACAATTATTAAATGCCAGTTAATTCGTTTTATTAACAATAAGTTTTAATATGTAGTAAAGAGATCAATATTATTTCACTAATGGTAGCTAGAGGTGTATATGACACATAAACTCACTTGACGGTTTTCCATTAGGTATAATCAACTGTAATTTATACAAAGAAACGTGCAATTTATAGGTTAAGCTGTTTTTCTCTTATTATTGTTTAGAAAAATTAATTCATTCCCTTCATCTATTTTCATGCATTTATTTAGGTAAATGTTATGGCAAAGCACAAGCGGCAAAAAGCACTGAGAGGTCAATAGAATAATTCTCTTTTATCATTTCGAAAAATACTTCTATTTCATTATTTCGAAATTGGCGCGGTTCAAAGAATCCAATCGCTCCACAGAGACTTATCAGGTGAAATAACAAACCCCGCAGAGCGATTTTTTCCATAAGCTGCTACAATAATGCTGGATTCTAACTTTAAGCTTCTTCAGCGTGGATTGGTACAGCCTTGAAGTGAACTACAAGTTTCTACCAACGAACAATGTTTTAATCCAAAGTTACCAATAGCAGCCTTACCCGAGCTGAGGACAAGTACTGAGTGCAGTACGGGAATCCTTCGAATCTATTAGGTGACCTTGCCAATGGCAACCTTCAGAACCCTGAAAACACGCACGGAAAAGAGCCATCACATTGACCAACACACATCAAAAGCATTTAAATCGCAGTACGATAAGTAACAAAAAAGGCTGGAATGACCTGGACCATTTTTATTGTTCCGGAACGAAGAATTTATTCAAGCCGTAACGAAACCAAAAAGATAATCTCTGACTTAAAAATAATAAGCAAATAATACGAAATATCGCGTTTTCGACTACAGATTAATAATCTCAATCGTCTAAACATAGTAGCTCCAGCTATTAATTCATTTCGTTGGGTGTTTAGTTTGTAGGATAATATTTACTCTAGTTTGTTCTTTGGAAAACTGTATTCATAGGTGTGCATATATAGTTATTTGGTTAAAAAATAAGCAAGCATCTATTCTATAAGAAAACGGAACGTCCATTGGGTGGTTCTGATTTTTTTAAACTAAAAAGTGTATTTGCAGATACGGACGCATCTGAAAAAGAGTCTGTCCTAGCACCAGACGTGGTCCAAGTAAATGAGAAACACCTATTTGTCGACTAAGGGCTTCAAATTATTCGCTTAGCATATAGAATTCAACGGTATGAATAATCTTCAGTGGCCTACACATATAAACGTCGTCAACATACAAAATTAGAAATGTCAGAAAATATATTCAGGAGCACCGTTTATGGAAGCAGGTTGTGATCCTATTCACGGCCTTCTATTTCATTACGTCGGACCATAAGTTCCCACGTTTTTCCCTAAATGGAAAACATTACACTTTTCATTTCTTTATCCATAAGCTATCATATTATGCATTCACTATAATTGTTCACAACTTTCTTCAATTTCTCTACCAAATACTGTATGCCGTTTTGCCAGAAAGTAGCGGGTCTCGTCTCAAAAAAGTTGTGAGTTGCTGATCCGGGTCAGCAGTAATTAGGTAATTTTCCAATGAATAGAAACGATGGAAATCCGTTCGAGAATGATAGAGGGTGCTGAAAAATTTCTTGTTCCAAGTCCATAAGGACAGCTTTGACGATTTTTGTGTTATTATAATCTGATTTCCTCTGCCGGATTCTTTCCTTCAAATAACTTAATTGACTCGATGCGACTGGGCCAAGTAAACGTGTCAACTAGCTGTATTGTTCATAGAAAACGACGGCTAATGAATCATATCCTTGTAGTCCCATGGAATTTTTTTTTTAGATGACCGAACCCTGGGCCTTGCTTATTTTTCTGAAGCCACCTGTTCCCTTTTTTTTTTCTCTCTTTCTGGTTCATTTGGTATACAAACACTGCCTTTCGTCATCGGCGCCAACTCTGGATAAAAATGTGCATTGCGACCACGCAACGCTAGATATCGGACGAGATGATGAGATGCAACGTTAAGCCATAAATTCTTGTTGGGTTCATGAGGTGTTCAGACTCGAATTTCTATACAAAACCCAAAGCTCTACCCCGGCATCTCGTTTTTCCGGTCTGTTCTCGAGTTGTTTGTGGCCCAAAGATGCCTTCAATTAGTCGTCACCAAACTCACGCGCTCAGCCAGAGCGAGGACCCTTCCATGCACCGAACACCTTAGCGAACTACCCTTGAGCAGTGCTCTTAAGTAGCGCCATTATCATACACAGGGCAAATGTTTCGGGCTGTTTCGCTAGCCTTTTGGTCTTAACAAAATGCGAAGGGTGTTAGACTTACATCACCTACTTTTGTCCACCCGGAACACCAATTTTTGAGCAGTTTTTTCGAGTTGAAATTGCACTCACAACACCAGAATACCAATACAGCACGTTAAATCAGGAAAACATTTTCGAACAGTATATCGGGAGGGAGGCTCTTGGAAAGGACGGGAACTTTTCAAGCAATCTAATTAAAATGGAGTTAATGCCAGAAAGCCTACCTACAATTAAAACATGGCATATAATTTTTCTACGTTGGTACATCTGAGTGTGTATTTTCCCTTAAGAGTAATAACATTTAGCCCACGTAATATATTTTATGTATAATTGTAGGGATGTGTACATGAGATACTGCGCTGGGTTCGCATCACATTATGCTGACCTACGACTATATATAGTTTTCTGTCCCAGTAAACTTCTCTATGGCACTGAATTAGTCACTAGACAAAGCTAATGACTCCTAATCGCCTGTGTGTAAAAATGAAAATGGCCTAAAGGGAACAAACAAACAAAGTGAACAACTGGTCAAGATCTCTTTTTTTCTTAGCTGATTTCCAGGACAAAAATGGCGTTGTAAGCGACAGCCAATTCCCGAGGCTTCTGACGCATTTCCTATCAACGCCAGCGAATGGACGTGTGCTGACTGGTTAAGACTTTCTTTTTATTTTTCAATGTATGCGTTCCTACAAAAATTGTTGTGATGATGTTACTGCACGAATATATATATATATATATATA
>NW_019213151.1:0-89565 GCF_002532875.2 Varroa jacobsoni | reverse complement strand
GCATAAGTCAAATGCAAGAACAGAACATAAAAAATCGTACGTCAATATTCCTCAGGTAACAAATGTTTAGTATGCTGGAATGCGGTACTATGGACTATTATATAGCAATAATAAAACACGCCAGCACTTCAATACTTACTGTTTTCTTTATTGATTGGATTCTAGTTAAAGGTTTATTTGTTGTTGATTTTTGCACGTGTTGTGTGCCTCTATCAGGCCTTAGGAGACGGCAGCTAGGCCAATACAATGCTCTACGTTACAGAAGCTCCTGTACGATCTCCATCTTTTAGATCCATCTGGATCTACATAAGTTCACAGGCAGTGTAGCGCATGCGACCTTGGCCTATTTTGATACGTGGTCTCTTAGCCTCTTCTCGCGTTAGTACCGTCTAGCAACTTCATAGCGCCAGACAGCTCAATTCGAGGTATCCTTCGGTCGACCTGAGTAGCACTTTTTTGCCATATGACGTGACAAACTACAGCAACATCTACTGCAGGTATTCTTCATCTAACTCATAAATTGTTAGGCGATAACGAACTGGAAGAAAGAACATTAATCTCCAATGCTGCATTCATACATCTATCTTGCCTGACTCCATTACGTAGCTATTATGGTATGGTAGTTTGTAATAAACCCCCTACAATATACTCACTTTTTATTACCGCATAGCTTGACTTCTATGATCGCTTCTAGGCTTCCAGCTTAACAGCAGAAAATTCTTACCAATACATTGGATAACTTATCTGTCTCGCCTGCTATTACTAAGATGACATGTTTAGGCTTATTGTTTGCTTAATCCTTAAAATTAATTGAGAGTTTGTAACAGCAATAGTTTGTATGGTAGAATACGAAAAAACCTTACAAATCAAGACAAAAATTTGAACAGTTTTGAGATATAGCGAAACAAGGAAGTCAACGGAACAAGAGCTCGTGTTGTGCCAGTAAATTCAAGCAAATGGTAAGTAGCACGATTTTCCTCTGCTTGATATTAACTTGTACTGCATATAAGAAAGTTATGTATATATGAAAAGATGGCACCGACTTGAGGTCTCGTAACCTCGTTCAGACCGGTAACGCTATTGCGGGCAGGTTAAATATACCATTAGCTGCGGTTTCAGGTACCACTTTGAATAAATCTCGAACACGCAACTAACATTATATAATTTCACCCTGACGCAGTCCTCTACACACGCACGTTTATAGCCGTTTTCTCTTAACTTTAGTTTTTCCATCTCCTGTTTGCATCTCTGTTCGTTCAGGAATCGTTTTTGGGAAAAGAACACGCACGATTTCCAACTTTACCACTGATGTTCCACGGCTTTCTGCGTGGCTGCGTGCTAAGTTTGCGTAGGAAAGCAAAGGGTAGTTTTTCCAGAAAATCCTAAACACTGACTGCGGTTGAATGTACGTGCAAGATCTAGCAGACACCGTTTATTAATGTATGCAGTAATAGGCCAGCGCAGGGATTTGTGGTTTCACGCTTTATAATACTTTTACAATGACATTTTTTTTGACAGATAGATCGATTTCGTTTAACGCTTACATTACGCCTAGATAGTCTACCACATGTATATCGGTGACCTTTCACCGTGTCGACGCGACCAACAAGTAAATTCGGCGTTTCACCAATTCATTACGTAACTCAAGGGCTGCAAAGCTTTGGTGACTCTAATTATCTAACATGATAGAATCCATATTATATATGAATATATTTTTTTTTGTTATATACGCAATTTTAGAGTGTGGTGCTCTGTATGCGATGAATGATCAATAATTACTCCCGCCAACGACACATTAATACTACATAATTTATGCGAATAAGGAAGATAGTTTTTCAAAATCTAATATGTTCTTTCTATACCTCATACAATCCTATAACAATGTGTTTAAACGTTATTATGTGTATGTAAATGCCTTATCATAGCTAGCTGATTTTATTAGCCAACCGGGTAGACGACTTTTCGGTTCCCCTGCGTTTCGAATGCCTGATATTACCCAAAAACTCAACATGGCCACCATCGTTGCTAACAATAATAGTGTAAAAGGTCTTTGTTTTTTCCTATCCGGTAACAGCCACCGGATCCCCTCCAACTATCTGATTTACTTCTTCTAGACGACCACGTACACCAAAGCAAAGATTGAAGCAGTTTCGCTCGTCATGTTCTCTATTTTTCCTTTTCTTTTTGTCCCACTCTTGATCAGTGGTGTGATCGGATTACGGTGGGTCGGGGGACTAGCTAAGCTGTTCCATGGTACTCTAACACGACTTTCATCCCCTTTTTCTGGCTTTGGAAGCAGTAGCGGCACTCATCCGTGTTCCCAGACACGCTAAAGGGATTTGTGCCACTAAGTGCAATAAGGCCTTAATAAAACGAGACAACGAAGAGGAACAGACGAGTACTGACATGCAGGTTAGGCTATCACACGGGCTGGTTACCACGAATAGTAAACTCTCATGAAGAAGAATTCGCACTTCTTGAAGATGCCGTCCGTAGCTGTGACCCTGGATTACGACACTTCTTACGCCAAGTACATACTCATGATTTTCGTATGATTTGCGTGTTCTGCGACGAAAATTTGGTGACGCGGGGTCATTGGAAGCAGCTGAGAGCGTCAGAGAGTGGTAGTTTGAGAGAAGAGGTTGCATTAGTGAGAAATGAATTAAGGCATTGTGAGACTCATCTGTGATAGGTGGCTGTCCTTTTTCCTAGTTCCTTTTCCCAGGCTCTTTGCACGTAAATCACCATTTGCGTCGCTTAGCCAGAGAATATCCAGACATATCCTAGCTTCGGAGTAAGATCAAATCGTCGGGGCTTCCATAGTTCGTTGTCCCTCGCGTCCACTTAATGGTGTCAGAGTAATTTACGCCTCTTAATAGCATTGCCATTTGGTGTCCACGTTTCTTCCGAAGCTCCCGTTTCAACGGGAGAGAAAGTATGCTTTGCGTCACAGAGCTTCCCCATTATCGCGTTTTCGAAGTTAGAAGGAAATGAAAGCGAGCTTGAACTCGTGGAGATTTGCCTAAAAAAGGGTGATGATATGAAAGGTGAATCATTAAAGATGGAGCGCATTACCGAGGAGAAAGTGCGCCGTGTACTTCCACGATGCGGTAGATCGCTATTAGTGCGTACGGTCTACTGACCCACAAGTTCATAGAAAGCAAACGGGCGAAGAGAGAAAAACGAGAAACTTAGTGAGGCGAAATACGTATATTATTGAAGTGCTAATCAATAAAGTTCTTAAAAGGTAGCCCCCTGCAAGTAAAGCAGAGGGTTAGCACTAATTAGTACTTGATAGGTTTTTCCGTTTTGAACGAAGCACGACTGATAAAACATTACAGTTGCGATACTACATATTGCGTGATTTGCTTTTTTAAGAGCATTCGCAGTATCACGTGGAAATGTTATCACTAGCTGTACTGTATAATATTATAAATGATAAAATGACTGGTAATTTTTTTCATTTTGTACATGTTTAATGTATAAGCCAAGAACTTTTCTTAATCATTCATAGTTTGATTATTCCCTCTTTAGCTGCTAATATAACTTATCAGTGCAACCGCACTGTTTGATCGTTCATTTAAGTAGCATCTAGACAGTATTTGTTTATCTCAATTCACTCCGCCTCCCATTGTCTCTTTCACCTTTCCACAAAGATCATAGCTACATACTTCTAGATAAGCAGAGCCTTTCCAAGTCCGATCCTGAAAATTTGGCCTCTTCTTCACGTAGTAGTAATGACACAAAGACAATACTATCGAACAGTAGCGCCGTTTTTACCTGAAAAGAGGCCACTCTGACGACGAGAGGGTGCATATTGAATATGCCGTTAGGTCGGTGTCACTGGTACCTTTGCCTCTCGACCTAACTGTACCCAGTGTTTGTCCGTTCACACAGGCATAACCATCGTTGCCTATCCTTAGCCCGCCATAATAGGCCGCCCAATATACGTACCATACTAACATCATGGACCTGCCGAAGCCAATATTCGTTAGTTCGGTTATTTCTGCCTCCTCTTCGTTTTTGTTCCCTGTAGAATTCCCTTTATCGCATGAAAGAGGCGGAACCAAACGGTAAAAGGGACCGTCACTTCAATTGGCCTGCAGTAGACACAGAAGCCGCTCCGTCTGTTCTTCTTTTTCCACCGAATGGGTCCCCGTCGGTCCAACGACACGAGCCCAGCTAAGCCACCGTTCGAGCGACACCAATTGACTTCACGCAGACTGCACGGCAGTCCTGCACACAGTGTCTAGACCGATGAAAAGAACTTAGGCCGAGGCTTAGGTCTGTCGACGCTAGGCGTGGCCTGTAAGAGAGCAGAAGCGCCACCGTGGAACAGCTTTAGAGAAACTTCAGACGACAAACTCCGTAGGCAGACGGCAACGTTCGACGAAGAAAGAAGCCCTCTCGCATAGATAACAACCGAAGATAGAGAAAAATCAGCCTAACCGAAGCAACCTTTCTGTAGGCTGTGCCATATTGGCGGTAACAGATTTTTTCCCCATTTCCACTACCCTTCCAGCACTTACGTGGTATCTATAGATATACATACGCACAGAGGCTTAGTGCTATTTCTAACGGCTAGTGGAACTGTAAGGTAGGGATTGCTTCGAAAAAAGAAAAAGGTTGGCTAACGCCGGAGGCTTGACGAAAGGGTGATATAGCATTTACTGTATAACGTTGTTCGTATTGCAAACGAAGTGTAGTCGTCGGTTTTTTTTTTCTCATAACAAACGGCGTACTTCGTTGGAAGAAGCACTGAGTCCAATCTGAACTCAATTTTACTTTCCGCCCATCAAATGAATTTCTCTTTTGTTTTTTTTGACTATACTAACTTATGTTGCCTATTCGTTGGAACAGGGTGGCTTCCTTAGTTCGCAAGCACCAAATCACTAACTCGAAGTGCGTTCCAGTTTAAACCAACAAATCTAACACTAAGATTCACGCAGTTAGTGATTAAATTCGGGGCAATCCTAAAGACAATCGTGTCCTTAAGCATTATCTCTAGCAGTACCGCTAATGTTTTATCAAACATTAGCGGTGTGACCCCAGCGAAGAGTTTGATCCGCCGTCCACCCTGAACACTTTCAGTTTGTAACTGATAATAAGTATGTTACGTATAACTGGGATCTGCTACCGTAAAGCTGATTTACTTTTACTATATTACAACTTTTCAAGTCATATTTCAGAGCCTATAGAAGCGGTTATGACATCATTGAAATCAACGTCATTTAATAATATAGATTCGGCGCTGCATTTAGGTTCCCTGGCTCGAAGCAAGGACATTCAACTGTTGTTACATCTAAACAAGCCATAACAGTCGCATGGTGTTTAACAGAAGCATAACAATAGTAAAGGCTACAAATGACTACGAGGTTATTATTATGCTTTTCGGTCGTGAAAAAACAAGGTCGAATGTCCCATCAATTGTCATCGTATGTACCTCGTTTGCCTCACTTCCTTATTATGTCGGCTATCCCTCATAACCTTTAGCGATCCTTTTCGTACAATTTCAAGTAAATCAGAATGAAGTACCAAGAGATTCGGTTCTGTTTTCAAAAGCACTGCTTTGCCCCAGGAGATCCACAGCACTTTGATCAAGTACTATATTCATATAGCAGCAGATTAACAAACGAGAACAGACAATTTCCGTGTCTGAGTATCCGATAGGGATATATGCGTTTTTTGCTTTCGCTTTTCGTAATTCGAACGTTCAGGTCCGATATATGTGAAAAGAAAACCCAGCCTGAGCATCTGGTCCATCTTTGAGCAACTACATCTTTTTGTTTGAGACAATAAGTACGACAATAAACAGAGACAAGTTCGATTCCCTGAATGCATTAGCTCATTGTTATATGAAATTGAATAATTATGTTAAATATAGTAAGGTTTCCTCATGTTTGGGAGCTTGATTGACTCATCATTCAAGCTGTCTATCATTTGTTGGGAACACTTTATGTAGCGACACATGTATGGGGCTCGCATTGGTTAGAAATTAAGTTTCGCTAGAAAATATTTGGATAGTTGGTCGAACTGGTAATTTAGAATATCGTAAAGGTACGTGCCCAGTTATCGCTAAGAGATTTGTCAGTGCCACCCCCGGCGTATGCGCCGTGAAGTAATGCAATATATATGGCATAATATATTTACCTTTTATTTATCAGTTTATTAATGTTAATATCAATTAACATATAATTACTGTTATTGTTATTATTTCTGATTACATTATTGTCTACACTTTCCTAACATTTGTTATTATTAATAATAAAAATAGTTATTAACATTTATATGTACAGCGAAGGTTCCAGCTGCTGTCGATATATGGCAATTTTCCTGTTCATTAAATACAGTGATGCGACATGGATTGATTTTGATAAATCGAAGAAATTGCGTCACCAGCTCACAGTCAATTGCCTGAGCAGACGAGTGTGTAGATTTAAGGAAATCATATTTGAATACAAAACAAAGACTAGTATATCTCTACATGAATTAGAAACGAAGTCAGAAACGCTTCTCGGTTAACTTAACTGCTCACGATTAATTTCTACGATAC
Source organism: Varroa jacobsoni (assembly GCF_002532875.2). Lineage (NCBI taxonomy): Eukaryota > Metazoa > Arthropoda > Arachnida > Mesostigmata > Varroidae > Varroa > Varroa jacobsoni. Next base: position 83,012 of record NW_019213151.1, on the reverse strand, counting down.
TATAACGAGCTGACAGAAGTCGGCCCACCCTGGCAACCGGGCACCGAATGAAACCAGCAATGGATCTGGAGCCAGACGAAAAGCTTGTCATGATTTGCATTGACATAAAGATGGCGTGATAAATTAAAGATGGCAATAGCGATTGTGAGAGTTTGAAGCTAATAAATGAACTGTAGCCATAGAAAGCACTTGTTGCTATGATGCCTTTTCAGCTCTATTTTCTTCCATGTTCGTTTTCTGTCGATGGGAGAATTTCTTTAATAGACTCGTCTGCTAATAGGGTTTGTTGTGACATTGACAATTGCATACATAATCGTTCAGTTGTGTATGCGGAAATCGCGGTCTTGCTTGGCACGTACTCGCTGCTACAGTTCATCCAACAAGCGTCGTACTAATCGACAACGTCGAAATTTGTAAATACGCAGGATCTGTATGGGTCGACACGTCTATGATGTACGTCTTTCTAATGAAACGTCCGCACTGTCAGTGCCGTGCTAATCAACGAACTTTGTTCTTATTGTTTCTAATTGTGTTAATTTACGACGCCAAAGAAGCGAAAGGTTTTACTTTATATCTTAACTTGAATATTTACTCATCAGGGCATAAATAATTAATAAGCAATACAAACTTCATACGTCACTTAGATTCACTCGCAGCTCACACAGATCACGATGGATGCTAATAAGGTTTCTCGAACGCAGCATTGACCTTAAAGTCTATACAAGTAAGTTAGTCATACATATGCATTATTTCGTACGGTAACTAAGACTATGCTGTTACTCCCTGGCAGGTTTTTTTTTATTGGTGCAGTTGTCTCTCACTCATTTGATCCGAGCGCCCGCTGTCTGCTAGCTTAATATGAGTGTGCCTGGCGCTCGCGGAAACATGTCATCCTTCGAGGACGACCAATTATACTAATTACGTATTTCCTATTAACTTGATAGGGAATATGAATAGTAATAAATTAAGCCTTTGAAGGAAGACTGAACGATTGGATTAAATGGCAGTGAATGGCAAAGTGTGCCTATTCGTTAATGCTACAATTTATTTAACCGTAGTGCAAGAGCGAAACATAATTGCAGACGAGAAACGAGAAACCTGCCTTCATTGCAAACACTAGGTGACTCTGAAGCTTCATGTTGCCTAAATGGGGATAGCTTACGCAAAACACGACCAAATGCCATTTTCGAATCTTTCGTAAGGGGTTGCTGTAAAAATTAGTACCTCTCGTTAGCTAGTCGCGTCGCTGGGTGACTCCTAGAAAATCGAGAAACATATGACTCCAACATGCAGTTTCATATGGTCTGTTAAGTCGTTTTATACCATAAGAACTGTTCTCCTGCCTCCATGATATATAGTGACGAAATCAAATCCAACGTGAGGAAATCGACGCTGCAGAAAAACGATAGACGAATCGAATATGCGATAACATCCGAAACACGCACATTCTTGATAGACAAATGGCTAATCCTTGTTCACAGGGACGATGCGTTCAAGTAGAAGCTCGCCGTATGGGCTATTCTGTTGGTGACTTGTTGACATCGTCATGACCTCCCGTTAGCTATCAGGCCGTTACAGCTTCTGATCTTATGTTGCTCCGTTTGCCGTTTACCTCAATCGAAACATTCCTTTTTAAGACCACCGATGCTATTTTTAACAGTTTAATTAAAATAGCAAGTAAGCAGCAGGCATATCTCTATTAAATTAAAATCGCTAAAGTAAAGTAAGGTTATTTAATTGAAACAACGTGGACAACGCAATTAACTTTTCCAACACGTCGAAATACTATGGCCCATTATATTATTATATGATAGTAATTAGATAGCTAAACCTATGCACAATATCGAATAAGTTCAGCAGCTCCTCCTAGCGCTCCCCGAACAACCTTACCAACTTCAACAGGTTCTGCTGACATTTGCATCAACTTCCGTAAGCCAACACGTTGACCGCTTATCCGGGCAAACTTTAATTTCGTGATAGTAATTTCATTCAGCTTTTAACCTTTATCAGTTAGCAGTTTGATTCGAAATTTGGCGCGCTCTGCGATCGTTGCGCAGTTTGCGTTTTTCTGAGTTCTTCAAAGTGATTGTCGTGCGATCAAATCATGAAAATAAGGACCTGCGCATTTGACACTGCCTTTTTCTACTGTCGTTGGGAAACACGGCAGCGAAATTATTTCTGCATGAAATCATTATCAAAAATAAAAATAAATCATTTACAATTTTTAGCCCAAGAAAGGGTTATTAAATCATAAGTGCCAACATAAACAAAATCGTAGTATTTGGTGGAATTTCAGCTGAGGTGCTTTGCTATACGCTTCGAAAACACAATGAACTGTTCAATAAAAAGTATTAGCTAAATAGAGAGAATAAATTAGTTAAATAGAGAGTATGGCCGGAATTAGCTCGTTGGACTGAGAATTTAATTTTTTTATAGAGACAAGGGACGGCATAACGTATTCTTATTCTATGCCAATATATGGCTGAATGAAGTTTTGGCAAAATGAAAAATTCTCACCGTGTTTACACAGATTTTTTCATAGGTATGACTTTGCTGTATCAGATCGCTACTGATTGGGTCCATGTGGTGCGGCTTTGAGAACAGGCGACTCAGAATGCGCGAGGCAAGTAACTGATTTTTGTTAGCGCAATATATAATGATTGAATTATACATTCGGTACTTATTCCGTTAGGAATCGCTTAGGCATGGCATGGATGGCTTCTAGCAGCACGGAAAAAATTTGTCTACGTTGGGTTTTGAACCTCGCCCACCCCATAGGTCCCTACGTTTAATGGACAGACACGCTACCGCTGCACCATCACAGGGACTTGTTCGCCAGCTCTTCAACAACAAACGTCATGTAGGACACGATTGACCACGTCGACTGAAACCAAACGGGATCAACCTTCAGCTACTGCAGCAGATTATATATGCTGCGTTGTGTCCTTAACGCGCTCTTGTTGTTGTTGCTACTGCTGCTGTTGCTGTTGTCATTACCGTCATTGCTGGTTCCGTACATGAACTGGTAATATATGCCAGTGCAGTGCAGTTGACTCATGTAGGCGCTCGACAAGTCTTGTAGTTGCTTTCGCCTTCGGCTGCTAAATAGAAGTCGTGTGGCTGTTACAACATTAGCAACAACAACCACCAAAATAACAATAAAAAATACGAGCTCATTCGGCGGGGCCGTCATTGGCGTCACTGCCGCCGTGATAGCAGAGCGAGGCGACATCGAACTACAGCGTGGGCAATAAATATTCAACCCCAGACTAGTAGCCAGTCGAGTAGCAGTAGAAGGTAAAGTCAGCAGGACGGAGTATGTGCAGAAGCGACATCAAAATTCCGCCAGGATTGTGTTATCCCTTTCATTTAGCGGCTTGCCGGTAACGTCCCACAATATCCTTCTCACCCATCCGCATATGACGAGTCTGTCCCTAGTTGCCCACGGTATTTCCACACTGTTCCACTCGGGTAACAGAGTTAGTATGACAGAAGCAAGCAATTACAATGAACATAGGCTCAACTCTAAAAAAGAATAGTAAATTGTACTGAACTTTACGCTGCCTATAGGTATACTGCGTTATCCCTGGAATTGCTTTAGATACGAAATAGTGGAACGAGCCCTTAGAAGGTAATGTTCGACTTCGGGAACGACCGCAGCTCAGATGAACGGCATAATAGGAAAAATAAGGCTAAAGTTCCGCCTTCCTTCCAGAAGGATTTTCCTGTACGACGGCGTATAGGTCACATGCTTGCTGTAAACATACATCTAACCGTGAGTCGGTTACTCACTAGTAAAATCACGACAATTCCCTACTGGTGTTTTTCATTTGATCCTATGCCATGCAGTAAAATATGCGTCTGCAACAGGAGCGTATCCCGCAGGCCTAACGCTGGTCGAAAACACAAGCGTACCTTGGAAGATACTTCATCTTTATTGGGAGCAAGAGTTACACTGTACATACAAAACATCCAGAAAACAATACTGCTCGCCTAACTTTTTGAACTGGGTAAACTCTGTCGCTGCATTACAGATTATCCGTATAAAAACAAAAAAATATAAAATTGAATGCTTTTTTTTCCAATATTTTCACGGTAGGTTTTTACTCTTCCAATGAGTTAGGTAAGTTTTCGCCGCGTGGTGGTGGCCTTTTCCGTAAATTTCCGTAGACGCGCTCAATTCCTCCACTCCTAGCGAAAAAGTGCGGCTTGTAGGCGCGGGGGAAATGTATTAATGCTAACTTTTATACTTTTTAGCTGCCCAAATTATCAATTAATAATTCCTAGTCTTTAATGTCAGTATTAGAATGTAGTTGAAACCATTTACAAAGTAATCAATGACTCACTTCAAGGCACGCAAACTCAAGCAATAATGAGAATACCCATCAATGGTATTAGGACTACCTAAAAAATTGTCCGTCAGTTTACACATATAACGGGTCTAGCGAGGTGCTACTCTTTATTCGATGGCGTCATTGTGGCATAGTATCGTAACGAGAGTACTCCAAAAAGCTAACGGTCTGCCACGTCAATGCGCCATACATACTGTAGCAACTAACGCCAAAACATAAACCCGCATAAGGATTACACGCTGGTGAAAATTAGTACTGGAGACCGACTTATCAATCTGGATGCTGCTATCCATGACTCTACTAGTTAAAGAGCAACCGACACATAGATTTTTTTTAAAGACTTGCATGGCTGCATTAAGGAATGGCTGGTGTAAGCTTAAATATGACAAGTGTTCAATCAGCGATAAAAGAGCTAACAACAATCGTTTCAGGAGATATAAACTTCAATCCAGCTAGCAGACATTTGTCGGCTTTTTAAAAGAGAACTTGTCACTAAATTTACATTCATATTCAATTTATAGGCATTGTATATGCGAAGTAGTGAAATTTTAAGTTAACTGCTGTTAGTTATTAATTGTTCATCGGTTTTCAAAACACAAACTAGTAGAACATAGAGATCGGACACTACAGAGTAAATATGAATCTATTTCATATAGTAATAGCTGCATTCTGTAATGACGGCTCACGTACGTCTCTGTTTATGCACAAAAGTATAAATATTTTTATGATACGTGTGCTTGCATGTAAGCCGTATGTTAAACTTCATTTAACTTCAATAACACCTTACCCAGTTACGATAGTTAGTATTCCGTTTGTAGAGCAATAAATCGTATTTAGAATGTCTATTGTGAAGTAAATTGATAGGTCAATATACGATATTGTTCGACTTTTAAATGGTTTTGTTCCTTGGAGTATCGATCTAGATGCAATCGGTACCCCTTGAAATCGTGCTTCGAAATGTACAGCAGACGAACATCGCTTGCATCGAGTCAATTTAGCTTATTATACGTATCAAAAGCATTTTAACTTCTCAATGAGGTCCCTATAACTTCTATTGCAAACGTATATTTTTTTTCTAGTGGCTAAGATATCGAAAGTTTACCTACATTTCTGGGTCAGAAGAGAGTACTTTCTACAATGAGAGGCATTGTTCCTCCTTAAAAACCGTCGGTTGATACTTTCGGTCACTATAGAAAATTCAAAAATAGTCATCGTCCGCCAGCTATTCAAAGTTGAATGCATTACACAGGGCAAAATGAGGTTAAATGCTATTGGCGAAATTCGATAAGTACAATAGATGCACAAGTGGCATTGCATATATATATACAGCAGAAGAACGTCGAGCAATTAAGAAGATTGATTGCATTTTGTCAGGAAAAAGGTAACAGAAACTTAAGGAACGTCCATCATGAAAAACAAAGGCCATTCTACCCTTGAAAACTTCGTCGCTGATATAACCGGCAGGTATGTGTGTGACAAATTCGTTCAAATAACCTCCTCCGTCGGCCGTATCTTGCAAAGATCGATTTACACAAATAATAATACAACAGGATTTTTTTCGACTCAGCTTGCTAATTATCATTAATATAGTTAAATTTCAGAAAAAAAAAGTAGCAGTAGACGGAATCCGGCCATGCATTCATTCCCACCGTGCGTTGAATAAAAAAAAAACAAAAAGAACTTCTACAGACGGTTTGTTTGCTGGAATGGCTGCAACCTGATAATAATATCTAATGGCACACCGGTACGAAGCTTGCCAATCCGGAACACGGCTTCGTCTGCCATCTGAAGATGTTTTTCGTCTCTGGATTCTCTTTCTCCGTATGGATCTGCGCGTCCTTACCTGGAACATAAATATTCACGTAAGTTATCATATTATACAGCAACCCGACGTGTCCGAACTAAGCATACACATTCACGATCTAGTTACTAGCTTATAAATTGGGTGTAAAGCCATATAAAAACAATGACAATTTTACGTTAGCTTTCACATAAAACATATTGCCCTGTATTAGACGGAATTGGTGCTTAACGGGAGCAGCAAATCGGTAGAGTTATTTATGACAGATAATATATGTGCGCCATTATTAAATCAGTGCAACTATATATATATATATATATATATATATATATATATATGTGTGAAAGAAAACTCAAATCATTATTAGACAGTCTTACTGCTTACCCCAGGTGAACAAATATCTGTTATGCAAGTGCCTCCAAATTAGAAACTATCCACTGAAGAAAGATACTAATACAATTTCATCGATCGCATTTGAAGACTATCTTGTGACATCAGCCAATTATAGGTTGGTAAAAAGTACGCATGTATATTGCAAAGAACATTTAAATTTTTCATTTAGCATTATATAACCGTAGTTGTGTATAGAGTACATGCCTATTTTCTGTTATAGTAAAAACAATAATATTTAATTATGTTCGCTTCATTATAGTGTACACACATACTATTATTTCCACATAGTAGATGAGAGCGGCTCAGTTGATAAGGATCACGTCCCAGAGGCTATTATGTTCGTCTAACTATAACCCATATTACTGTGGTGAGTTCATCTGTCCAAACCAGCAAATCACTTAGTAGGAGTAGTAGCAGTACAGCAAACGATATCTAGCGACCACTGCCGCAGCCACAAGACCACATCATCCCTTACGATCATCGTATCTAGGACGATCTCTCTGCATAGAAATTACCCCCGTCCTAACCACTTTTCCATCTGAAAAGGCACCATCGTCATAGCTTAAGCCAATCTACATACAAACAGCTTGATTTACCCAGCCCATTGACAACTGAATGTTGCTCACTGCTAGATATGTACATTGTATTATATCTGATAGAAACACGAAGAGATATGCGTAATTCATTAGAAATGTTGTGTTTCTCTCTATGTCAATGGTGTGTCTAGATCACGCAGGACGCTGAAATATTTTTCGTTCACACTTGGTTTATATACGGCTACATGGATCGCCCGTCCTGTCAGGGCTATACAGGATGTTCTCAGTCTACCCCCACATTGTTGGCTTCATAACTGTCAGGCTTTTGCTCCGCCTCTGGCTACGTGCGTCCTCAAAAAGCGCCATTGTACCTTATCATGTCGTCGTACTCACGGAACGATAAAAAGATGCTCCAGTCCTTAGTCGGGCGCATAGAAGCATCCTAACTCTGTTTTGCTTTAAAGTAATGGCAGCGTCAGCTCGTGCGAATCCGGGTCAGCGGTGTAGTAATATACGGCATGGACGACGCTTGCTTACGATAAAGTCTGTTCGAGATTTTTATAGAATCGATAAATACATGAAAGATGTCGCACGGTGAGCATTGAGAGAGGTTTTCTACTTACAAACAGACCATATGAGGTAATATACATTTCAATGATTGAGGTACTCTTGTTTATGTAAATCCTACCGGTTGTCGCTCGCTTCGCCTGAGCAATCTATCTATACAACACTACAGTTAGGTTGACGCCATCTGCAGTCGCTTGTGGTTGAATGGAGAACGTATTCTGGTTTCGCAACGCACTATAATACAGATATCGTTATTCGCTTCTTCCTTGACTGCAAGTACTGCGTAAAGGGACGTCCTTCCCCCTCCAAATGGTCTTTCCTAAGAATATTTTTCGAACGTTCAGTAATATCAGTGTTGAGGGTACTACCGGTGCATGTTTATGGGAAATACACGGTAGCCGGAAACGATTTTCTGGGGATGACACGATTAAGCCCATAGCAGATTCATCTCACACGTGACCAATATGGTGGTAATGATCAAAGTGAAATACTTGTTTTTTGGAATTTGTGGTTGACTTAGTATACGCTCAACGGGACAATCTACTGGAAGGTAAAATCTTAGTTTAATTCCGGAGGCAATAGGTTTATAGTGGGTATATCTTGGATATACGTATAGTTCGTTTTCATAGCGCTGGTTACGACGGGAGCAAAATCTTTAGAATTCTAGGTAGACTTACATAGAAATAAATGTATCTGTTGTAAATTTAACGCTTGCGTCATCCTTCTTCCTACAAAGGGAATAGATCACTTTTTTTGTTAGGAGGTCATTGAGGCTGGTGTCGTTGTTCTTCTAGGGGTCGGTAACGAAGTAGATAAACACAAAAGGTGTTTTTTTCTCGGTAGAAATGCCGCATTAAATATACACACATAAACAGAGTAACGGTTGTGACTCTGTTTATGATAAATGCATATCTTAGTGCATAAAAGCAGACGTAACCTTTGTTAACTGAATGTGGCAACATCCCATTTGCCCCCCCCCCCCCCAAAAAAAAAAACAGACCTTATGTCACATGGCTGAGAAGGTTATTTAGCGGCACAGTCAGAGCATGGCACCTCCAGTCTCCACCCAGAATTGTAAAGCTTCTATACATACAACAGAGTACGGAGCAACACGTCCAGGATGCACTCTCGCCTGTTACTTCCCATTAGTTGAAATGGATATCCTTCAAATTGCGGGAGCTCTATAAAGCCTAGCAACTTTGTGGCTTTGTTATTGCCTTGTAAAATTTCTCGTGACCGTTTGTTTTACGTTAATGGATGGCTTAAGGAAATCTCATTTAGCCGTCCTACTACTGCGTTTTTGGTACTGCACCTCGAGCTAGACAGATCTGCGAGAGAGACATTGATCTGGCGAAGGCCTGAAGGGATGAATGATCAAATATCTGATTGAATAATCAAATGGTCAGTCAACAACATCCCTTACCATTATTGATGTTAAGCTGGACAGTGGTGCCTAAGTACGACGAATATTTGCCAAAAAGCAAGGAAAACTGGAAATAACTGTATTAAAGCGAGTGCTTATAATGACAAAGTTTGAAGCCCATTATTTATCGTATACAAACCAATATTGCTCTTTTTGTATGTATATATATACAATTCTAGTACTTTGGCAAGTAAGCTATGCCCCACTAACAAGGTGTTAAATTAGCAATTCGATAGTTAGGCTACCAAAGGAAACTGTCTGGATTCATCTATCCGAGAGGTGACAAACTACAAACAAAAGTATTTAAAAAAAACAAACAAACGAAAATTTGATCGTGGTCGTTGCCTATGAAAACTCGAGAAGAATGACTATCGCTTAGCTTGGCTACGAGAACCTTCGAACAGCTATGGACTACAGGGATACAGTATGACCGTCACCACTAAAATATACAATTTCGATATAAAATGACGCCAGGACCATTATTGTCATCGTAATCATACGCCGGAACAAACCCAAAATATAATACCTTACGATCTTCGCTCAATGATGTATGCCTTTCTCAGTGGATTATATCATAGCGAGTAAGTGAAACATCGAATACCAGCAGGTCAAATAAGCTCGTCGCAATTACGATTTGGTTGCTGAAATTGGTTTCTATGGGGGTATTTTAAAGCTACCTCCCCAATTCAAGGAGATAATCGTATAACACTATAGTAATGAACTACTACAGTAATGACAATAATATGGAAATTGTTAGCGATGCCAAATATTTTGCATTGTGGGTGACCACTATGTCAGGTTCAAAGAGAAAAAGAAGAACCGAGCGGCGTACATCGTTCGCATTCGCTGTATGAAGAGAATGCTCCAGGACTTGTTTCCGCGCTTGCTTTGCAAGACAGCAATGTATGCTTTATATTAGAGCAAAAGAGTTTGCAAGTCCGATTTCCAAGGGTCTCTAAACAGAATTTGGCTTCCACTCCCAGTAGTTGGTCCCGATTCAATTATGCAGTAGTTGTGTTAGAAAGAAACTTGATTTTATATTAACTCTGACCTGCCCTGCTACATGCTGAAATCCATCTTTGTACATCCGAACGAAAATCTTTTACGCTTACAATAGACTAAATAGAATTCGTTTTTTCAGTGCGTATTCAATTTGCCGTTAAAAGAAGTAAATGGATTACTGGATATGGCCCGATCCTGTTGGTTGTGTACAGTTGTTTTACCCACAAATAGTATCACATAGAATGTAAATCATGATATTGCAAACGTTATCAATTTTTTCCACTCGGAAATTTGTTCAAGACGAGATAGAACGCTCAATGAATATATATAAACAGTACAAGCGTTCGAAGTATTGCAGACACGATGTCTATGAGGACGACGAGAAGATCAACGAAAACGACAAGTTAGCGCCACATTCTACGAAGAAGCGGAATATATCCACTATCTATTACTGCTTTATCACTTTACCAAATCTGCCTTTCTCCGTTTCCCCTGTTTGTCTTACTTTGCCGTCCTGGTTGTCACTTTGCAGATTGCACAATGATTTTAAAACGACCCATTCTATTTTACAAGATCAATATCTAATGATCGTATAGAAACTGAGTGCCATCCGATCATGTCCTAGTTAAACATAAATATAACACTTAAACATTGAACGCCTATTCATCATCGAATAGTAATCACACAATTTACAGCGTAAAATAAAAACAAAAATCGTTTCATTTTATTGAACACTTCTAGCCTCACATTTTATTTACAGCTTCTAGCCTCTTGTCAGTGTGCCACTGCTTTCACTATACATAAAATGCCGAAACGCTGCAGACGACAACCGCCGTAGCACCAACAATAATAACAACTGCAATAGCAATAATACGCAGATAGGAATCTTCTTCGCTTCGCGTCTACATTCTGATAACCGCAACAATCGTATCGTGCCTGTTTCACTTCTGGAGATGCTCTGATAAAATCAAGCGATACCGAACGAAAGCGCAGTTTTCATCACGCCAATGCACCTTCGACGACATGGAAGAACGAAATCAGCTGGCACACTTCCGCTGCTGACGCTTCGCGTCCTTTGTTTTCCCTCCTAATCAAACCATAACTGCGTTGCGTCAGCGTCAGTTTGCGCTGTCACGTCGCCCGCTTAAGATGATGGCAGGCAACGCAGGGTGGATGTGGGGCAATCTGCAGCCGTGATATCTAGAAAGTATATGGGCACAGCTTGTACTGGCACATTTCTCTGTGTACGCGAATATACGCCAGTGTATTCGTTTGGTATGCGCTTGTGGCATCTGGCTGATCGTATCCTTAAAGTAGGTCGACGTTATCTTGAAGGCTTGGTCGTGTTCACACTCGCCGCGTCGAGCCTCACCACAGTACTACTATCGCCTGTGATTGTAATATTATAAAGTAGTAATGGTCAATATGTGGATCGTGTAGATTCAATGAATTCGTAGACGCGTTTGACGTGGTGTCTATACGTATGTACAGTTAATTGTATGTCTAAGTAATTCGAGACGAAGTCGTATCAATCTCGCCTTGCAGTGTGAGTATAGAAGAAGCTTTTTCATTTGGCTGTCGGCCTGTCGCTTCGTCCGATACGTTCTATCCTTTGCTCGTCGTGACTCATCCCCATATTTTGTTTCGTTCCTCCTCTATTAACCCCAACCGGAAAAAGCCGAACGGGCTTGAATTGGCTCACCGAACCGAAAGCAATGTCGCGTGAACTGCAGCTGCTCGAATTAGCAGCGCTGGTCAATAGAGGGACGTCCAGAACGACGATTAAGGGTCGTGATCCAAAGTCATGAAAGAACACTGCTTGAAAGCTGTCAGACATTCATGGCAAAAGCGGCAGGCGGCAGAAGTTGTCGTAGCATAATATGACCGTCACTTTGTGCTAATTCCTGCCAAAAAAAAAGCCTCGATCACATAAAACAGCAGGCATCGTGAAGAACAGACAGGAACTGTACTAATGTTATACTGATGAGTGTCTATCTGTTTGTACGTTACTTTGACAACCGTGACGGCTGGTACATCCCGATCCAATTGCTCACTGGCGGAGATGGTCTATACGTTCGTGGTCTAGGACGACCATCCAACGATATTTCTCTTATCTACGAAACTGGCAGGTGGTAAGAGTAGCCATTCAGTCTCTGTGACATAATCACTACGCTCTAAAATTATCACCAAGCTAAAGGTATGCCGTCTTCGCTTTTCAACTTTTGGGAATATTAACAAAGTGTTAATTATCATGATATTCTACAGGTTTCATCCATAGCGAGGAAAACCCAAAGATTGAATATACTGCAAAAATAAGTAAACGGTAAATATGATCTGCTCCATGAGAACCTAGGAAAAGGAAACTCCAGGGGGGTATTGCTGATTTTACTCAACATGTCATCGGTTCTTATGTACCTAACGATCTCTTAACGTGACCTAATATGTTTTTTTTTTAATTAAATATTTAAATAAATATTTAACAGTCAATTCACTAAACCAACTTGGTCGTTGCTCCGAGTGTTTACCTCAAACCAATTGTTTCCTGACAAATTATTATAATTGTATACATCGCTATTTTATAATCAAGTATAACTAGATTCTATAATAGACTATTTCAGTGTACTTCTCTTAACTGACACGAACTCTGGCGCCTTGCTTCTTCTGGGGTGTCTTCCAAATTTATCCAGTCTTGCCGTTTACTCAGCCTGCATCTCCATTGACCCGATTATACTGGTACCCGACTCATCAGAGTTACATTTCATTACAGCAGACGTTAGAAACGGCAGACGTTTTATACGTACACTAAAATCTTCGTGGATATATAAAAAAAACTGCAATCATCTTCCTCATCACTCTCAGTTTAGGTGTCCGTATGCTTTCCGATTTGCATTGCTTCTGTACTCTTCCTATGTCCTCCCTCATCGGTCTTAAGATCTGTACCTGAGACGAACACGATCGAAAAGACAGAACTAGCAATCTAAAGTTTGTATTATAGAATTCTAGAAGTGTTCTTATAAAACTGTTTTACACGTTCACTTCTACAATTATCGTATCTGTCGACAATTGTATGTTCTTTACTTTTAGTCTGCTTCTTATTTTTAGAGTTTTACATCTGCTGTTACTAACAACAAGCACTATCACCAAGTTACTGGTAGTTGGTGACACCCTCGCTAATAGCAAGTATAGTTTGGGTACTTAAGATAGGGCTTAAGAGTACATGTAATATATAATCAAACTATTTAGCGCACCTTAACAATATTTTCACGAACAGTGATAAGATCGCCCATGAATGTTTAAACCAGCAGCAACGGTACATTGCCACACATTTCCAACAAATTAATCATTCGATACGTAGTCATTTCTGTAGGCCACTTGTGACAACCAATTTGACTGCAGCGTAAAAGCGGAGTTTACAATAGACATCATCCTGTATTATATTTGTTTCATGAGTGCTCGTCTACGATCGAACTATCGTTTCGCCAACGAAAAAAGTGCAGATTAATGCGAATCAGGAAGTGGGGAAACTGACTCAACATAACAAACAGATTACCGAAAAAAACAGTTCTACGAAATAGCACCATTCCATAACAAGCCAACCAGCCGTCCATAATGTTTTCCCTTGGTATGATATTCTCAGCCCAGTAAGATCTTCTCTTAATCGATATACACCGCCAGGTCGCCTGAACGCTTCCGTTAAGGTAAGGTCTACCGAACGCCATCTCTACAGTTGAGGATTAATAATTGACTTTGTGGGTGCCGCTGCGACTGCTCCTGTCGTGGTTGTGTTCTCCCGGTAGTTCTCAGTGTTACCCCAAATAATAGCAATGATAATAGAAGCAAAGGAACTCCAGACGCGCGATTAGATACTGATCGTTTGCCATTTGACACCCTCGAAAACCCTTGAGAGCCTCGCATTTTCCCAATACCTCCCACAGTCCCCAATGGTTCACAGTACGTAGTCCTAATAAAGCACGTACACTGTGAGATTGCTTTCGCGTGGCCAATTCCGACTATGCATCAGCTTTGTAGAATTGTTTGTCTAGATTATTAAACTTAAATCTCACTTCCAGGGGCTGCTTTGGTTTGCTTGCAAGAACTTCACACAGTGAATGCCGAAGACTTGCGTCACACGAAGCCAGCCGTAGAGCAAAGGAAAGCAAAAGGCATATAACAAACATGATTTAAGTGTGGCGTGTTCCTTTCAAAATTTTTCCTTTTCAAAACTTAAGGACAGACCTCCACTGAACACACAATAGATGGGCTTATGTGACACTAGAGAAAATAAATTACAATCGAGTTACAATCTTATATATGCAGAAACTCCATTTTCCCGGGAAACAGTGTATATATTAAACACGCGGTGCTCTAGTGTGCTTAGAAACACTTCACTTCCGCTTCTATACATCACCGGTTAGAACCTTTAGTTTACGCTAGCCTATCCCTACCATCGTATGACTGAGGTTTGATTGATAGTAATCGGCATGCGTCCTATAATGTTCTTCAACATTTTGTTGCTAGATAAATCGTTTAAACAAACAAAATATTCATAACGCACAACGCGAACTTATAGGTGTAACAATACAAATACTCAATTTCGAATAACAGTCAGAAACGTTCTTGACGGATAAGCGTCAATAGACGGATGAAGTTCCCAGTTATTCCTGTATCCGTTATCTGTGTATTATGGATGAAAATGCAGACTTGTATGGCGGAAGACCGCTTTATTCACTAGCGAAACGTACCGCACGATAACAATTCGTTCATTTCGCTGACTGCTTACCAGAAGTTGTTATAGTGACGACAATGCCGACGAGCGATTTTTGCCGTGGGAAAAAAGGACCTGGAAAATGTGTTGTATCTAGAAAATCGTAGTAGTAATAGATCTACGGTGTATACGTGCCATCGATATTTTTCGTTTCGGATTTGAGAATACCTATTTGTTCAAAATCTAGCGAGTTAATCGGACGACCACAGTGTCGGCTGACGATACGATGCAACACAAAGAGTATAAAGACGTAGTAGATTCGCGCAAAATAGAAAGGAGTTATTGCGATGTCATCGAATCGGCTGTTAAATTCAGATTCCGCTATCTACGCTGAAGAGTACATATTTGAACTCCGTATAATTGCTGACCAGTAGGTTACATTGATGATATCTCGCATGTAACAGAAAGGATACCGTCTGGCACGGAAAAAATCGTGGTACGTGCTGTTTCGTAATCCAAAACGCGCGTACAGAGTATCCTCAACGAGAAGATACGCGTATTTTAGAGGATGAGTGCAATGCAATTGTAAAGAAGTCCACTTATCAATGCATACGATAATAGTTACCCGGAGATCGATTTATATATATATATATATAGATATTACGTGACAGAAGATGGCACGACTACATTGTAAAACGACCGAACGATCCATAACTTTAAAGCAAGATGTCAATAATTTGAGTCGCGCCAAAGAGGATGGAACATTAATCATACACCAACTCTCATAAGGCAGCTCCTAACACCAAAGATGTTTGAGAAACGCGACATTGCTTCCTCACCTTAAATCATACACAATGAGTTTACTATTTCTGTGTAGATTTCACCAATGTTATACAACTTATCCTCTAATTTATTTCCTATAATTACAAATGATAAAATTTAATGATTTGAATTTTTTCTCAGCATCGAAAAATGGCGACATTCTAGTAAACAAAACCCAAAAAGATAGATGGTGTTTAATATTCAGAACAGAGTTCATATATACAAATGGAATTATAGAAAACTTTCATTTTTTACGCAATTCTAAGCAAACTAAAACATTATCAAGTCCAGATGGTTATGGAGGTTCGTGTGACCTCTCACGCGGAGGTCATTCCACACTACTATAAACCATCCATCCACCAAATGACATGTTTGATTATTCTACGTCAATATTAAACCAATCGATAATCCAAACGTTGTTTTGTTTATCTTCTAATATCCGAGACATTTCGTCGTGACCTTTGCACGTGAAACGCCCCTTACGATAGGCGATGTGAGACACGTCTGGCTTTTTTGTCGTCTGAAGAAGTCGCTAAGTGACTCTTTTTCTCAAGCAAATATCGACTACTCGTGTCGATCGAATGCACAGAAAATACGTGGCAGTAATCCCGACATATACTTTTCTTTCGTAGTCCGTGCAGGCCAGACGTGATGTCATACGACTGAAAAGGGGCAAGCTTATGCATGCTATAACGGTTGAAACCGTAAATTAGTCCTATGCCTGTATTTCAATGATTGTCATGAGGTATATCAATGGGAAAGGCTTGACTGATTAACAGATAAAGGGGAAATCAGGCCCGAGAACTGTGTGCCAGCAATTGTTGCTTGCACGCGGTTCAACGGGTTTCATTTTTTCGTGTACCAACGCATGCCGTGCCACAGGCGTCGGTTTCTGTGCACGATTACAAAAGGGTCCGTATCAAAACTAGCTAGCTGAAGGCTGGAGTCACTGTAGCTGTTCCAGAAGGTTAGTTATTATACGAAACTCAAACATTTGCATATACACCATGACGGCGGGTGGCGAGACACTCCAAACGATATGCATACGCATATTATCTAGATCAAACGTAGAAAAACGTGTCTGTCTATTCTTTGTATTTGCACGCCTTTCTTGCGTAATATCTATAGTATATCTTATGAGCATGGTAGCATTCTTTATGATACGTTAATAAGGGTTGTTGCATAGATAGTCATTGTATATAGTATACGAAATAATTTATAGTACTTCTTGATCCAAATCACATAGCTGTCATTGAGCTATATATATATACAACTCAAGACATGACTGCCAGAATTAGTGGTTTCACAGACGGGATCGCTGTAGTAACTACGAAAAACAGTTATATCGATACTTCACCTTGTCTCAGGTTAGTCGAGTTCAGTCGTTAATCTTCTGCTTCGTTACGATTATGGCTATCTTATTACGACCGTCCTTAATAATAATCATTATCAGCAACAGCACAGCCAGCAGCAACGTCACAATGAACGTCATCATCGATTTCTTCAGCAATCATATTCAGCATAGGCTGCCGACTCGGCTGTCGCCACCTCGCTCGGCTCCCCTGAGACGAAGTTATTCGACTCTAAGCGATTTACCCCTGCTGCTGCCATTGATGGCCCAGACCGTACCACGACCAACCCCATCATCGCAGTCGCTGCCTTCGCCGCCATCAGATCAATATCGGGCGATCGCCACGAAATAAGCCCAGAATGATGACGACATACGGATAATGATGTATTTGTATTCACTCAAAACGCGAATTTCATTATTAAATCCTGTGTGTACCGACCTGCTAACAACAGCTGTGATCGCGGACGAGCTCAGAGAATAGTGGTATGAGCGCGCCCATTGAACGGATGAGCTTGTGGAAATTGAGCCATTGCTTTTTATGGGTTATACCTCATCTGTTAAGCGTTTGAGGTAATATTTGAGGTGGTGCAAGATGCATCACGGTCTGGGCAAGAATGACGAAACATTCTGGTTCAGCAAAGAGATTTATTTCATCCTATTTTATCGTACAAGGTCTGAAACGGGACGATTCATTATTTAAAACGCGGCCCTAGAGGTTATATACCAACGTTATTACAGAGCTGCTTCAGATTCATCGATGCGATGGCTAATGATCGTTTTATTTACCGCAAAACTATTATATTCTAACTCAATTTCGGCCCGCTTGCAGTTTTTCGTCGTGATGCTGCAAACACATGCGGTTGTGTGGTAGTGTAATTGACTGTACAATTTCTAAAATAACATTTAGGGTGTTCGACTGTAAATCCTGTGTAATATATAATAAAATGTAATTAATCGTAAAGAGTTGTTTCACGCCGTAATAAAATTTCTGTTCTGTTCCGCAAATGAAAAAAAATTACGCTAGGTTGTTGTTGCCACACGTTTACCGATTCGTCATGAGGGTCTGGGTTGTTCTAGTGCATTGGTTCGTTTTATTTACAACTGCAAGCCCTCAAGAACATCAAATAAACCGACCTGACGCCCAACGAATAATCGCAAAAGTACGTTACGTTGCGCGTTGACTTTTTTAGTCAAGCCTTAGACAAGGATAGAAACAAAAAATGAAGACTGATTATGTTGGGTTTCCCGTGGGCCTCTGAACCAGTTCGCTAACGCTATGCCTTGAAGTCATGTGATTTTGTCGAATGGATAGGTTTTCGCACACTCCTACATACGACCTAAATAACTACAAGCGCCTTAAACACAGACTTGACACGAGATACGACGACAATGCGTTCAAACTGAAAATATATTTTTTTACAGAAGGCTATACAAACACTAGGGCTGAAATAGTAGCGCGGAAACGTGTCCTTTTTGATATTCAAAGAAGGTACAAGATAAGAGCCAACAATAATGCCGCAGATATTTCGGGCATTGCGAACAGCTCTAAAATTGCTAGAACTATTTATATAGACCTGTAATTTTAATAGGAGCTTACCAATGAAATGGAACGTGGAAAGTAGAAGACTAAAACATTTCCAAGCCCCTGTGGGCGTTCAAGGCGTTTTTGCCGAATAAGCTTATGGCTGTACAAACCTTAGGATCGCTGGCTCGATCCTCGTTAAATGCTATGTACCTCTTGCAACAGTTTCAAGCGAAACCGTTGTACATATGGTTAAGGTTTCCTATGTATCGTATCTCTTCATGTTAGCAGAAATTCTCAGCTCGGATCACAGTGCTGGGATCCTGGGACGAATGCTTGATCCGGCGTCAGCGTACTTAGCTTTTGTCCAAGATGTTCAGCTTGCATGGACGCAATGTTGTACAGCTTAGATGACGAACCGAGTGACTTCGGTAGCATTTAGCATCTTACTTGATGTCATGATGAAGGCTAATAATAATCTTATCCTAGATTAGTAAGGTGTTTATTGCATATATATTATTATGACGCACCCAGATGATGCTAGTATTTTCTGTTATCATCGCTATATAAAGGCGAGATGTTGCAGAAACAATCGCAGATTAATAAAAGTGAGGGGAAACCGATCCGTCAAAGCGAATTTACTTAGAGACCAGTCAAATTGGAAAGGAGCGAAGGGTTCCGTCGAAATGCAAATTTAAAGTTCATTTTGTGTCGCTGCTGAAACTACAGTTTTTTGAGTAGATGCAGATGTCGTTAGCGTGCATACGTGCAGGTATCGGCGGGTACAATATCACAGACAGAGAGCAAGTAATATAGTCGTCGCAGAGTTACAATGACGGCTCGAGAATGTTCGAAATGATCACATAATTTCGCTATGGCAAACCGTGAATGACTGCCAGTTGGAAATTCCCGCGTGCCACGTTACATTGGCACAAATACGTGGGAGATAGTGGTATGACGCATGCTAATACTCCTAGGATTTCCGTAACGAGCGCTATGTAGGAAGGAGGTAATGATCAAATTCTTCCATTAGCATTTACCAGATCGTACTGGATTAGTATATGTATCGGAAAAATCGTGGCCTCCTCCTCTCTCTCTCTCTTCCTTTCTTTATTATATATATATATATATATATATATATATATATCTAACCTGTACCATTGTTACCTGACATGCGTAGCATATATATGCCAGTAGCCAATGAAGTGCCTGCATCACCACCTGCTTTGTCCATTGCCATCTTCTTTCTTTGAACGCCCTTTACGCTTCAGCAAGAGCTGAGACGCGCTCGGCTTCCACTATAATAGCAGTCAAAAAAATAGAAAGGTATGGGATGATCGCAGTTCGTTAGAATGCTTTAAGAAGCAAAAGGTTCTACTGTCGTTATGCATCTTTCTCTCGCTGCTGCTCTTCACTTGGTTAACTTCGACCAACTGTTTCGTTTTTGTATGTGTCTAGAGAACGAGCCATAAGGCAAATAAAGACTAAGTAGCCGACCACTTTGATTTATCGCCAAAATATTTGATAGGCCAATACATGAAACCCATTTTACGTAACATCTGATCTAACGAAGTCTTACCTCTCTAACAGTCTGCTAAATTAGCATTGTAATTAGCCAATATTAGGAGAACAATTATTGACTTTTCCGAGCTACCAAGTTGATAAATCGGAACCTAATAGTTTGTTGCTATACAAAAATAAGAACCACTTGGTTTTTGTTGACATTTTTTCTCTTCACTACGCTAACGAGTTTTAATTTCAAAGAACTGTATTGGCACATAAAAGAATTTGCTAAGGAGCCCAGATGGCAGCAGGTTTTCATTTCAGGTGTAATTAATTTGCAAATTGCTTGTGTTGTCGTTCTACTGTAAATCGACCGTGAAATTATTTCGATCGGAAAAGCATTTGATCGATTAGCTTCCTCATCATCCCTCATTTCATAGTGAGTACTGCTTCTGGTTATTATTTAAGTGTCTCTGTGGTCACTTAATTGGTAACGTGTTTGCCTGGATGCGTGGTAGTCTAGCTTTGAATGGGAATGTGGATACATTATGCTTTGTGTTAGGGGTCAGCCATTTACTGCTACGAACGCTGCTATGACCACCGAACGTAGAAGTGGAAACATTTAGTCTTAGTAAATGGACCTAAGTACTGCAAAATTTGACAAATTTCGTGCGTCATCGACCGTTCAGCGCATCCTCACCGCTTCAAGTCGCCTCCGCTTATTTCTCTTATTTAGCTACTTTTTTGCACCTCTATTCACCTACTTCGTCATTTTTCTTTTGGGGTGGCGCATTTGCGGCCACGGCCTTCTTTCCTCTTTGTAGCCCGAGAGGCATTCAAGCGCCAATCTATGCAACTTGGGCGACATGACGCAGCGTTAAGAAACCGGGTTTTATTTGCTCTCCGTTTTCCCGGCGGAAACGTTACTGAAAACACATCCCCCCCCCCCTCCTCCTCCTGCTTCCCCCTCCTCCTCCTCCCCCTGAACAGTCGTCTGAGGCGGTATGGATCAAAATATTTGAAACAGTAGTTGTGTTAGGAATTCGCTGCTGGAAGGGTTAATGTGGAAGTCATGAAAATTCATGACGTATACAGTCACTCACAGATGTATGCACCGAGCTAGCTAATCGTCAAGATGATGTTCCCGTGGTCGGTGATCATCTAACAGTGCTGGTATCATAATAAGACTGGTTGGATATGATAATTAGGCTATACTCTCTTCGCGGAGCTGTCCCAGACTGTAAAACCACCGGAAGACAAGGATAAGCTGCAGCTAAAGAGAGGCAGGTGTTACGCTAAGCGTTGCTTCTTTGTTTTTCGTTGCAGGACTACAAGTCCGTTGTTTTTGTCTCTCTCTCTCTCTCTCTCTCTCTCTCTCTCTCTCTCTCGTTTCGCTGTGGGCGATTGCGTTGACAGCAACTAAGGCCTATCGGCCCAATAGGTAGAGTTTCCACGGGCTACATGCACATACCTGCACATACATGAATATACTACGCAAAGATAATTCGTCCTTCAAATGATGCCGATAAAATCAGAAATAATCGTATGGTAATAATAATATAAAAAAAAAAAGCTAAATTGTGTTGTACAAACGTATGAACCGAAAAAGTTGAAGTGTAATTTTAAGATTGGTGTGCCTGATCGAAAAGTTTGCCAAACGACAGTACTGCAGCGCATCACGCCACATGGCATCTAAGACATGTTCTGTACGTAAGTGAAAATCTACTGTCCCACATTTTATAAATGAATCCCGTGTACTGCACAGCATGCAACCATGCCCGGCCCCTGTCTCCCATACGCTGATGGGTTCCGAATAGGCAGGAATGACGCATCTGCATCTTGGATATGTTAAAAGTAGCGATTTGTCGGCTACAAGATACACATATCCGTTGGACGATGAATAGTTCGGGCCCATGGCACGTCTACACCATACAGTGCAAATAGCAGCAAATAGGGACATAAAAAGCGGAAAAAAATCATATGTAGATAAACATTTGTTATACGATACCTCAGTTTCGAACTTTGTTGGTGTTTTCGACTGCCATATTGTTGATTAAACTATTGCCAATGCCTTACTAGTAATCGTCTCTCATTAACCTACGCTTAAAACGAATGGCAAGCTGAACATCGGGTACGGATTGTATACAGATTTGATCCAGTTGCTACCGATCACAGCAAAGTATGATCCTCTGAGACAACTGTTTAAGTTGAAGAAACCACTAGACCCTAGCCAAGAACGATACGGGTAGTGCTCGTTCTATAAAACTGGTCGATGCTATCTACGAAGAAACAAAGTATCAGCCTCTTCTTGTAAAACGGCAAGAGGTGTATTTAGAGTAAGGCCGTGTGGCTAAAAATCGTATTATTATGACAGATTGCCTTTAAATCTAAATCCAGCTACAGTTGACGCCCTAGACCAAACCAAACCAAACCAAACCTTTTTTCACGTCACGTCAAGGTATTTCGGCTTTAGCTTCGTAATCATGATTATGACAAACGTACGACAAATGTAGAAAATGTAAAAAAAATTTGTACACGATTTTTTTAATAATAATATATAACATATTCGATTCACGTGGTTGGACAAAATGTAGCTCGTTAGAAGTGAACGACGCCCCACATGTCATTCGTTGTCTATCACCAAAACTCGACGCCTCAGCGTTGGCCAGACAAATAAATAGCGAAGCCTGTGATACCTCCTTTTATCAACAGCTACCGACTAATGAAAAATGCTAGACGTCAGCCTGTCAATGATTTATCAAGGGAGCGGTAATCGTACCACGAATCTACAAGAATTGCCGTATGGCAGCAGTAGGCTAGCAGCTTTCGATTGCTAGTGGGTGCCTCTTGTTGTTGCCGTTGCTACTATTTGTTATCACGGCAATCAATTGGCTCTCCATTGTTTTTCGTTTGACTCCAATGCACGATGCCGGCGACGTCAGTTGTAATGTCACGTCGTCTGAAGAAGAAACTGACTCAAAAAAAGGAGCCACGGAATCTGTATCATTGAAAGGAAACATTAACTTTCCGTATAACTATCACATGCAAATATATGAAGCGGCAAATATAGGACGATTGTCCCACGAATAGAGACGTTCAATACAGGAAAAACACTCAAGGGCATCGCACCATACAAATACGATACAGTTTAAAAGTACACAAGTGTAGGAGTTTTTCAGCTGCAAATAATATGATTACCGTATAAACAATAATTATGTGCAATTGAATGAGTGCAAGTACTTTAAAGCCTAACCCAGAATACTGCAATATCGACACTCGAAAACTTCTACTTTGTGTACTATTTTTTCAGCAACGGTATGTGCGTATAAAAGTATAAGATGTTCAATTAAATGATGCATTGTCGACCTGGAGCTTATCGACCAATATAAGGACGAGTAATACTACGTTATTATACCCAATTAATTAAACCTAACTGACCAGCTTTCTTATTAGCTTGTTACTTGTGACGAATAAAAATACCGTTGTGCAAAACTGACATCTATGGCTAAGCGTAGAAAATCGGTGATCAAGTTTTCCTTGCTCGCCATTTACGCAGAAAGAACACTAGTATGTAAACATAAAATTGTATCAAGACTGCTACAATTACTCGCTCTCCTTTTCTTTAATTTTGTTTTTACCGAGTTTATCACTTGTGGAACCGCTGCTTTAGCCATATAAACGACAAAAAACGTGCACGTATCTCCATCATTCTACAGAAAACCCGGGCATCTATATCGCTTACGCCCTGCAGATAACGCGGAAGACTGTTTTTTATTAGGAAATTTCGGTCGCATTAAAGCCGAGCACGACACAGCGTTGCCATCTGGCGGGAAACGTGTGGGGGGGGGGGAGGAAGAAGACAGAATGATTTGTGAATTTTATATGGATTTTGCCACCACATAAACTGTCGAACAGAAAAAGAACTGGGAATTCAATGTTGACTCAACACATCGGCAATGTGACAGATGAAAATGCCATAAATTTACCTCCACTGCAAATGCTTTAGCTATTCTGGCGGATTTAAAGATTCACTCGTGACGAACTAAATCTTATTGTTAGCACAATAATCTTTACTCTTAATTTTACGCTGAAGCAAGAGGGAAAACATTGAATACGAGAAAGACCGCGAGGACAAAGCTAATCCACGAATTTTCAAATCAACAATCGATTTTCAAGGCACTACCTAATTCACATCAAACTTTAATCTGTTGCTTAGAAAACGGATATTGCAGTTGCCACTGCAACTTGGCACGTAACTATAAATGCTAGAATCAATCGAACCAAGTTATAGTATAAGCTGTCAAAATTCACAGCTGTAGGTGTTCTGTGCTTCGGATAGACCTCGCCAGCCAAACCAAGGAACGCTTACTTACACTTAATGATTGCTTTGTCCTAACGACCCACCCCTTATGCAAATGCATAAATAGATATGCCAAAAAATGTAAAGGTTTCTAAAATATAATTCCTCAATGGCCTTCTAGCTGGAGCTGATTGTTATAATAACTGTTATTCTAGCAACAATGCTAACAATTACTTATTGTTTTATGCCTCGTGAACAGGCATATACTATAAGAAATGAAATGGCAAAGATACGAGAAAGACATCGCCCTCGGGTGCTAATTGAACATTTGAAGTTTATCGATCAAAAATTGCTATATTATTTACTCAATCCAAGCAAAACAAATACCGTTCAAAATCACTAACAAAACTCGCAAATCGTATCCTACTTAAGATAAATAATTTTTGACGATTCCCGCCATTTATTTAGTATGCCGATCGAACTATGCTTCATTTTTAGGAGACAACTCAATCTCAGAAAACTACGCTCTTCGCCCAGCATAAACGGAACTATAATGTATTTTATCCATTTGGCCATTCTAGGACGCACACTATATCCTAACTTGAACGACGTCTATCTAGTACCGGAGAATTCTTACACGTATTTTATTGTATAATAACTTTTCCAATACAAGGTTTGGTTCTTTTCCTGACACTCCTGACACTGATAACACAGTCATTAGTCTGATTCAAAAGCCTTCCAGATTTTCTCATATTTGATAGTGGAATGACTCCTATCTGCGAAGGCGACATAATAACAACCGGGCTTGTTGTGTATTTTCTTCTATAAAAAAAAAAAAATATCAACTCTAAATTTTCCTGTAGTGGTACGAGGATAGAATTGCAATCTTAATACGCAGCTCAGTGGCGCGCATAGAGCCATCACTCAGCAACAGTCATGACTACACGAAGGACACTAACGAATCGTTTGTTTTATCTATTTATTGTGGGTATAATTGGCTTAAGTGTATAGCCTGCATCACATATATCAAGCTAGACGCCGCTGAGAATACAGACATATAAACTGTAAAAGATCCGTTTGCCTTTGCATCTAAGCGAATCACTGATATTAGGTATCTTCACCTTCCGACTACTTTACTAGGTTAGTATTTTCTAGAACGGAAATACATTCGTTTTATATGTTATATTTAGTATGCAATATATTTCAAAGGTGTTATTAAACTTCTTTTGAGTAATCGCTTTTAGTAATAATAATGACTTTGCCGGTGTACAGAAAAGAGAGGTATATTTAGTACCGTATCTTTTCTTCTCGATAACCAGGAACTTTGCGTTTCAACTGAACTTTGAAGTCTGTAAAAAGTAAGCTTAATTCTTGCAATAGACGAGCCAGGTTACAGGAATTTCGCTTCTGGGCTTTTTCATTTGATGTACCAAGAAAAATAAGTTAGCAGTAATCAATTTAAAGGTGATTCTGTACCGATATTATATACTGTATTATAATAATGTATGAATCCGTGACCAAAAAAGTGCACAGCAATCAAAAAGTTACCGATGCATATGTATTTCGCAAAAAGGAAATCGCAACAATGGCTCTAATACTACCAAATAGAGAATTCTAAATGCCCAAAGAAGATCGAAATTGTACCATTGGGTTACTGCTGGCGGAATATCTGAGTGATCTGTCAGCTGCTATCTTAATCAGCAACGTCGTCCCTTTTCCATTGACAAAATCTGATTTGACGAAATGCTACCGGTCATGTACAAGCATCTTCTGTATGAACTCGATAGCTACAACGATGTTTCGACCGTCCAACAACGAGTTCAGCTTGAAGGGAAACGTCTTATGCGATAAAATGTAATGATATGATGCATCTGCCGTGAAATAAATCCTAATGAATGAACAAGCGAATGAAGAGTTTCACGTTGGACTGTTTTATTCCGAGAACGAATAAGTGTGTAGGTAAACAGAGAACAATGACCATCGAACAATAGGCTTAGCAGTCTGTTTCGTTACATTTTGCTATTTGCCCTTCTCTTGGCAGCGTGTGCCCGCCTGCCTGTCTGTCAATGCGTATGTG
This sequence comes from Varroa jacobsoni, assembly GCF_002532875.2. Classification (NCBI taxonomy): domain Eukaryota; kingdom Metazoa; phylum Arthropoda; class Arachnida; order Mesostigmata; family Varroidae; genus Varroa; species Varroa jacobsoni. The sequence goes on along the minus strand of NW_019213151.1, from coordinate 56,658 downwards.
TGTATGACGATGTATCCATGGGTAAGTGACTGTGTGCCCTCACTTCGACCCATATTTGGACGAGAAAACTCGCAGTTCGAAATTTCTTGTCGCATGCGCCTGAAGAAGACACTGAAGAGTGTTCGCTTGTCGTCGACAGTTTCTTCTGCGTCGAAAGGAAAACATCGTGCGAACATTTGCTCACCACCATAGACGGTAGTGTAGTCGCCCTACAGGGGCATCTACAAACGGCTGTTAGCGGCAGCAACAGGGTGGAGGCGGCGCCGAGAGTCGAGCTAGCGCTCAAGCTTGGCGACCTTCCAGAATGACGCTTCGCTCCGTTCGCTCCGGAACTTTTCTTTATAAATGTGCTGTACATATATAAAAGCAAATACAAATATGAGAAAACCGCTCAAGTACCAGCAAATTAGGAACTATTACTTAACCATATTACATATGCTTGACTGTATTACTATTGCAGTTGACACGGTATGTCCGACGCTTCAAATCGAATGATTTGAACCTACGAAACTTAGGACTAACAAAATCCCAAATAATCCTTCACATATCGAGGAGAGAAAAAAATCTGGTAAAATTTCTTGACTTCAAACATTAGGCTACTTTCTGGACAAATATGTTAAATAGAACTTAATTATCTTTTTAAAATACCTTCTGCGAGGGTTTAACTTTTAGTTACTATTAAGACATATGTAGTTGTTAAAATGATCGATCAGCTAGGCAAACGTTTTCTTAAAGACTTTACCCTTATGCTTTCATATTTCAAATACAAACAACTAAAGTGATGACATCCTACAATTATATATGGCAGAGCACTCAGCTTGAAGTGATGTTTCGTGCCGACCGCTTCTAGAATGAGTTTAGCAACTACAAAAACGCAATCATCAAACCACGAGGACGATCCGCATTGTTTCGGATGTCGTAACTTTTGTCAAGCGTAGATCTAACGAATCGTTTCGTCACGAACTATGTCAAGAACTCAGCGTCCAATGCCTAAACAACGGTCAACTTTCTGTATAAATGCCAATAAGAACCGAAAGCGTCAAGGTCCCAAGAAACAATTACATTAAGCGGTCTGTACTAAATACGCCCTTACCAAAAGCAGCTCAATAAAGCTAATAGCTGCTCCCTTCGCAAGCTTTCGGAAATCTGTAGCAAGAACAGAGGTTTTCAGTCTTCTTCACGTCGAGATCCCGAGTTAAACGAGGCGCCGCAGCTGGAAACTGAATCGTTGTCTCCCAGCATAAGAGTAAGTTGTTGGTAAATTCAAATGAGGCTTCAGGAGCCCGCTGACACTCTTCACCATGACCGCCTTCACTTGATGTATCTATATAGGCGCAATTAAGCGCAACCTTGAAAATCGTCACATAGTTGCCTTTAGTGTAAACTTACGAATTATTTAAGGTTGCATACACGGTTCAATACCAACCCTTACCTCGTACGTTTGAAGTAGGACTCAACGCTGCGCTTGTTTCTTTTCAACTGGAGATAGCTTGACAGAAAAAAGATACGACTTTCGCGTCAGAAACGCGACTTCCTCTATGAACGACGTAATAAAAACTCGAAATACACGACTAAAAATAAACAGTACGTTTGCGATCAGAACCACGTAACATCTTATCAAGTAGCCTCGAGATGGAACGCAGGCGAACTACTACACATCTAGCCAACAATAATATAAGCATCAAATGCAAATCACTTTAATAACGAGAAATGCAAATTTTATTGTGAGAAGAATAATATCAGAACGGACGCTCTAGAAAGACTGCATCTAGCAGTAACCCGTTTCATAAACATAACAATGCGTTCTGCCTCTGTATGCATAATAATGTCGTATAAATCTCCCAGATGCAAAAACAAGTCTGCTCATTGTCAGATAGCAAAAATCGAGTCTATGTAGGACTCCACATATGTTTTCAAATTTTTGTTTTCGGTCGAAATCGTCTGACCTTCCACGTAGGTGAAGTTAAAGGTAGAACTCTGACTAATCGCCCGTCGGCCCATTCATGGCCCGTCTCACGAACTGACGTTTTCTACAGCCCGTACTCGTTTTACACGTTCATTCATTGATGTGAACGACAAGCTTGGCTGGTGTATGCAAAATTAACATAACAAAAGTTTCTCAGTCATCTTTCATCTCCACTTTTCGCCCCTCTTTAATCTCGCCTCGTTTTAGCTCTGGTCTCCCATAGGTGGTTTTTACGACATCGTCATCTCTATCATCATGCGGCATCTCACCCTCATCTTTGCCGTAATTTGCTTGCGGTAGCTCTCCAGTGGTTAGTGCAAACGGGACTACGCATAGCAAAATCGAAAGACAAAGGAGAGCTTAGCCGCTTTACTACAGCGTCCAGTACGCCGACGGCGACACGGAACGCTGAGAACAGCTTGGGCGTGTGACAATCCAACAGTGTCGCAACGTGCTAGTTCCATCGCTGCTTACTCGCCCATTGTTTTCAAGTTATTTGTCCAGCAAAGCAACAACAGACAGACGGCGTCTGTCCAGATGCACGAGTGCCACAATATAGCGTCCGTAACAATGAGGAAAAGCAAACGGCAAGGACAGCTCAACGGGTAAATGCCGTAGGTGTAAAAGGGAGATCCCCTTTACTATACTAATCTCCTTCCGATCACCCCTCTACAGATAACAAGCATGGCTTTTCAGTAATACATAGTCCAACAAAGAGCGAGCACGCTGATTGCTTAATTCGTTGGTAGCACTGCTTTGGTGGCTCCGTGCTAGGACGTTTCGACATGGTTCACAAAACGAGAAATATAATCGTTATCGCTATAAAAGCGGCAACAACAGCAACAGATTTAATAAAACAATAACAGCAACTCGAGCGACGGAAAAACAAAAGTATAATTACCGGAAAACTGGTAGACGAGTCTTATTAAAAAATAGTTACTTGTTTACATATGATGTACAATCAAAGTTGATAAGAAAAAGGAAGCTTTACATTCTGACAAGCAAAAAGATAATGCTGCTGAAAAGGATCCTGCCAGACAGATTACCTCTCAGAATGGTCAGTACTGGCCTTAATATTTATCATGATCGATGCGCTGACTAGGAGGGGCGAGCCTCTGGCCAAAGAAAACTGGTGGTCGCCGCTTAAAGGCCACGCCAACGTCTGAATAACAAGCATTTTTTTTTCTTATCTCGACTAATATGAAAACGTACACAACAACTTTGTGTGTCCATGTACGTTCGAATCGTATTCAAAACATATTTAAGTTCAATTGTAACTTGTGTGTAAAGGCGCACCTATATTATCAATAAACTGATCATCATAATAAAGACAGCATGGTAAAAATAGAAGATTATTCGTCCAGCACGACAATCATAAGTTTTCATACCTCCGTCTAATGCTACTAAAAGCTTCTTGATTTGTCCTTTTTCCCAGTGTTGGTTCCACATATCTAAATGATCTGTGTCTCCACGCCAAAGCAAGCGAAATACAAATAAGCAATCATGGCCGTAACTTGTCTCAATCGCTAACTTCATACGGAAACGCTCCGACGGAACACAAATGAAAACTCTACCAAGAAAGAAAGGCGTATAATATTGACGGCGCTCCTCTGATTTTCCGATGCATGACCCGTTAGTGAGCCACGGAGAAGAATATCTGTTCATTGAAAATTGTTTGTCGTTGCTAGAAAAAGACCAGTCACCTGCGGCTTCCTCTGCGCGCTGCTTCGCGCATGACAGTTGATGCCGTTGCAACTACAATAGCGATTATTGTAGCATCAACAGCAAGACAAGTAGTAGTAGAACAAACAAGAAAGCGAAAAGAAAAGAGACATCTACGGTTCCTTCTCAGGCAAAATTATCCAGGACATCAAACTGCCAGGCCAACACGAATCGTCCTACCGTGAACTGCGCCAACGCCAGCCAGTCCACTACTCTTCACTTTAAATATACGCGCTTTTGCTACGGATCAGTTGCACCATCATCAATGTAATCGTGGTTATCATAGCCATGGCATATAGGCAACACCACAACGATTGCCAGTGTTGCCTGACAAGCGTACGGCTTCTTCGTCATACCAACCGAAAACGCCGACGGAAAGCACTATCATTCCCGGTTTGATATTCTCTTGCTTGTCTGAATGAATCGCCAGATTGCTGGACGCTTTTAACAGCCCGACGTGGCGTAGCGCAACGTGCGTGTGGAGTCTCGAGCACGAAGGCAATTCTGTGACTCATAATGTTCGTAGTGAATCAAAATCTGGGAAGCTAGAAAGAAGGGGAAGGCGCTTTCATCAAAATCAATAGAATAATATAGGATATATTGTACACGGAAAAAAAAAAAGAATTAGTAAGTGGGCAGATAAAAAAAATCAAAATTTTACAGACGAATTCAACGGACAGAGGCCATAGGTGACAACGTTTAATAATGATCGAAATTACAAGCACAGAATTATTTGAAACAGCGCTATGAGGGAATGAAATATCTAATTATATCTGTTTTGGCAAAATGTAACTGGTGGAATGGAAGATGTATACGATGGAAACGTGACAACATACCTGCTATGCAATGGCGTACTTGTAACGCTATCTACGTATATCATTAAAAAAAAAAAAAGCAAAAACCGTTTTTTGCCATTTGTCGTTATTATTTAAATGCACCGTTGTCAATTGATCAATTACTAGTTAAAACGCAACCAAAAACTCAGATTACAATTAATTTGCTATTCACTAATCTCAATCAAATAAGGTTTTAAGTTTGTCAATTATGATTTGGCGTAAAGAAATCGAGCTCAGAGCCACTTAACGTTAACATTGCGCAACGTGGAAGCTCAGCTCAGAAAAGTCATCCGAATTCGCACAAACACCTGCAAAAGCTCGCATTTCCTCACCGCACGTATGACTAAACGAGGCTAGTACTGTTGCTCAGATGTGAACCCTCAGGACTGACTGACGTCTCAAAGGATTTCCGGAACGCTTCCCGCTGGGTGGCATAATACAATAGCCAAATTCCTTCTATGGGCGACTGGCAGCAGAAGGGCCGCCATTCTGTCCGTCGGTCGGTCGCTCGCTCGATTTCGGCTTTTCGCTGGGACTCGTTGTTCAACCACTACCACTAGTAGTCCCCCGTACTTTGATCCCTGTCGTGCGCCGTTGTTAACGGTATCGCACTGTCCATTTGCCGTTCGGTGGGCGCTGAAGTAGCAAGCTTTGACATCTAATGGTCTGTCATGACTTTTGCATGTATAGTCTAATAGGAGATAACTCGTTACAGATATCGCAATCTAGAACCAGTACTAAGAACAATACACTATCGCTAGCCAAGAAAAAGTGATTTTTCATCTTCATTCCTTCCCCAACCCTGCTGCCTCTCTTTCAGCTCTCCACTGGTCATTTCTGCGGCATTATAGTGTGCATAATCTAACTTCTTCAGTAACTGCTACAGCAGTCGAATCAGCTGTTCTTATGGCAGATAAACAAGATGCACCAGAAATGGGGACAATAGCCCTGCACACAGAAAACAGCGTAGACTTCGACGATCCGCAGAAGCTGGCCGGCAGAAAGCAGTTTATGTGATTACAGCCTTTTTGCCCCCCCGTTTTTTTGTCGATTTGACTCTCCATAACTATCTGCCTGCTCAGTTCTGCTCAATAGACGTAATGAACGTCACCTATCCAAGCGCCAAATCGATCGCTAACGATGCAGTAGCCGGCACGTAATCTACCCACGCAAAGGTTGAGCGCACCGCCGAAATGTACGACAACACCATCATAGCACAACTAGCAGTATAGAAAAGCCAAGTCTGGCAAAAACAGCCGCAGTGTCTACAACACTCATTGGCTGGCTGAGATTCATCAATCTAACAGCAAAGGTATACTAAATTCACACGGCAACAGATCATCGTTCCACAGAAACAATTCGAAGCAGAAGACGATTGAGCACTCGCCATGAATAGGTGCTCAAGCAGAATCAATCTTATTGACCCGAGGGCCCACAACAATGTTAACAGAACACTTCATACAGCATCAGCGCAGGCCCACAGTTCAACACAAATTCACGATATACTGCATTCCCTGATATTCTACGTGTGTCTGCTTGGATCGATTCTCGACTCAGGTGTAGCAGCAACACGAACTTCTTTGCACTCAGTTTTTACCTACAGTTACTGACCACGCTTTTTCTTCTCCGAAAATGCAGTTTGAAAAATCACAAACGCTGCTGGACAGTGCAAACCTTATGGTGGGCGTGTGTTTGTGACTTTGTCGTGACAGTCAACATTAGGAGGGGGAGAAGCACAATGACGTCGTTTGTGCAAAAGCCAAGTTTCATCCGTTTTTGCGCTTGTTGATCGCCTTTTTCTCATGCTCTACGCATCAGCGTAAACCGAGCGACGCGCAAAAATCGGGCCACACGCCCACGAGCGATTTTCTTGACGCAGTGGTCTGCGAAGATAGCAGTACAAGCCAGCTTCATACCAGCAATACGCCACATCTGCTGACGCATGACGGCGAACGACTATGACAAGATGGAACCAAGTGCTATTGGGGCCACCGAACGAGTGAATGGAGGAAATGCGCAGACGCAGTCTGCTCAATGGTCGTCCGTATAACAGTCCGAGTTTAAAGACAGGATAGCGAGCCGAGTACGTCACGCGAATTTAGGTGACAGATTCGCTCACACAAACGTAGCTGGCTAAGGAGAACACCGACACTTAGCGGACGCGGTGACGTTGCTCGTTTATGATGAATGAACGCGCGCGCAACCCGAGATCAACGAACGAATAAACAGGCTTTTAATTTTATACGTGCGTGTCTACTATATTGTAGAAGTTTCGCTGGTTATCTATGCTGCCAGGTTTGGTATTTGAAAAAAGAAGAAAAAGTTCGTGGACGTTCATATTCATAATAACAATAATAATAATAGGGCATTAGTTTTCGAAGCTAGAAAGTCTCGAAATCCAGCAAACACTGTATAGAAATAGATATGTGGTGAGCTTAAACACTAAAGCCAGTTTCCGCACAAAAAACGGCGACATAAGAGTATCGTATCGTACGTATGCATAGAATTGGTAGTTCAAGTTAGACACAAACATCTTTCAGTGACTACACTTTATGCCGTGTCTATGGCATTAGTGAATTCTTAGCAAAGGGCCGCCGATCACAGAAACATGTGTACGCGACAGCGTTAACTGAATCACAAATGAATTTCGGTTTATTTTAAGAAATCCCAAATACTGTTGACGGCTCGTTAAATGAACGTTCGGTATTGTCTAAGGCATTAGTAAGACTAGTGGACCACGTCAAAGGTATTGCAGGCCTTGAATATGAACGTGGCCCGTAAGGTAATCGTATTGCTTCTCATTACTTCCTAACTATATGCAAAGTGACTGATCCTAACCATTACCTAGATGCATTACGCTGGCATAATTTGCCTTCAGATTTGACCGGAACGCTGGTTACAGACGGGTGTGAGCTATTATTAGTACAGAACAACACAATGCAATGATCGGAGCCTCTTTTTAGACGTAATAAACCTTCTCAGGGACTGAACGTGGTAAAAACAAAGCACATGCATTTTGTATATGTAGAGGAACTGGAAAAATAACTAACACCAAGTATCATACACTTAAGTTGTAAAAAAACTCGGAATGTTTCTAAGAAATCCTATCTCTTCAAAAGCGTATCGCCATAGACAACAGCACGTGCTTTGTCTTGTAAGCCACATTTAGTATCCGTTGAGACGGATACATGGAAACAAACAGTAACTTATCTTTTTCAACCCAGGCAAGAATGAAGTGCGAAAACTCTCGAGCAGTACGCTCCAACGTAATTGCAATATATATTGCAGTATGAAGCAGAAATTATACACTGGCAGTAGTTCTTTTATACAGATTTGTTTTCTTAGAATTAGACTCGATAATCATTTAGTAATTCTGCAAGCAACTATGTAAGGAGAGCTGTGTATCTTATTTATCTTTGCGACACGAGCAATGTTACGATGTTCACAAGAATAAAATTGAAAATACGTAAATAATCCATTTGAAGAATTTCAACGGCAAAGCGGATTTAGTTATCGGAAATATATAAAAAAACATAGTTTTGGCTTTTGGGAAACTTCACCGCAAGTTTTAGAGCGAGATACAATGTATGCCGTTCACGCTTTCAATATACGGGTTGAAAAATATAGGAAAAACTCGTTATTTCTTGTTCTTTGAACAGTTAGTCGTTGTAATAAAGGATACATTTGGAAATACATGGAAACTGCAACAGTTGATATCATTATCAACAATTGTTTTGTATAGGGCACTGCACCCAGAGCTCCTAAGTGCGCAGACTACACCCGATGTTAAACATTTCTCTGAGTAAAGCAGGTTTTGTATTATTAGTTTGAAGACCACTATTTACCTGTTATTTTCGTGTTTTTCTGGTACTTTATCGCACATAACTAGTAGAGTGACAGAATAACTAACCTTAAAGGCTTCTAGTTATGATAGCAATATAAATTATAATTAAATCAGAATATATAGAGTTAGCCTGACTGAACCAGATATACAATGCTATTAGGCCGTTATCAGCGAATCTGGCAGACCCTGAAACTGAATGGCTATAAGAACGATTTTGTCGTATGTGTTAGAAGTACTTGTATCTATTTTTTACACGCTTATTCTAACGTTATGGCTTTTGGGAATTCTGGCGTTCTTATATGTAATTTCGCGAAGGATATCGATAGTGAGATTTGTTTGTCCACCAGTCGTCTTTTTTAGAGCATGGATGACAAAGCCCTGTGATCGCGGGTTGAAGCCAACGTTACATGTTGTTTTGCTCAATGCAAGTTAAAGTAATTGAGGTACAAACATGGAGTCTAACAATGTCATCAGGTAAGCACACGATGTTCTTTCGACCGCCGTACCAGCGATTCATGAGTCGTTCGAAAAATTCGAGATCACAATCCGCATTCACTGTTTGTTTTTAGCGAGTATTTCATAGTAACAGGTGCCTTTGGTGTCTATTGCATCACTTACGTGCGAACTTGCCGCTATCCTATCACTCGAGCTCGCTCTAAGTTTTTTTTATTACACTTAAAGCAATGTTGAGACAACACGTTTAAATGGCTTCGTGTACCTTGGATATAAAAGGGCTTTTTAAAGTGTTCTTCAGCGGGCCCACGATAGACTTGATCATCTTCGTATAAACAATTAAAGGCTGTCGTCTCAGCAATTGAGAAGCTACCCTTACGGGATAGAGAAAACCTACTTATTTCTAGAAAGATTATTCCTACATATTTCAGCAGTGAATAGTGATACTCTACTTGACAATACGTAATTAATGCAATGAGAGCACTTTCTGCTACGTGTATTAAATTACGTTAAGTACGTCTAACCAATATCGTAGAATTTGGATCCCACGCCGAAAAACTTCTTAGGAGGGTTATCGAAGTCTATGCTCTTGAAAGTAACAAAATTCTGCGTCATTTGAATATCAAATTCAAATAATGATTTAATAAAATCACTTCTTGTATTGTAAAAGAGGACTACTTACAACACGATAGCACACACTGGCATCCTTTAATGCATTGCATTTGGTTTTTTACGTTTTCAGTTAGCTACCTGAGCTTGGCTTGATCTATGAAATCTAATCAATTCATCAGGTTTGGCAAAATTCACTAAGTGAACAATAAACCGCTGTAAGAGTTACCCGAACACCACCGTCGCCGGTGCTTGAAGGATTATATCTACAATTGAATCAGCACAACGATAGTTTCCTTCCAAAATCGATCAAAGGCGCCACTACTGGCAGGCTGTATGTCCAGCCCAACGTGTACACGTCACACTGTTCTTAACGCCAACAAACAGATATAATCAGTGGTCAATAATCGCTAAACATTCCTGTAAGGTATTTCATTGGCCCCGACTTATGTTAGGACTATACGCCATGATTTATCCCTATGGGAATCGAAGAGGGCCTGTCCTCGTAACTTGAACCTGGCTGTCCTCATGGCTTAGTAGTCAATACGCTTCTCTTAGAATGTCCTCATACCCGTCTCAGATACGCTCCGTATACCTGTAAATATATCATGGCAGCTTATCACATGAACCCGATGAGTTATGCGATCAGCCAACCCGTCTCCGTGATACGCTACGTCATCCTACTGCAGACAGAGAGGGTGGCTTATCTTGAATTTCACCCTTTCTACGTCAAACTACACGCAACTAACTAAAGTACAAATCTTCATAGCTGTAAAATCAAACTGGTTTGCCGAGTTATTCAATTCTATTTAATGATTCTCTACGCCCTTGAGAGAGTATGACGGTACATACAACAAGCATACCCTGGGAAATTTGCGTAAATACAATATGTGTAGGGAACATACGTAAATTTCGTCGTAAACGAGATTAGCAATAGCTTCAGTTGGCATTGGGGTTTACATGTAAAGTGGTCCCTTTGAATTCGATTAGCTCCTTAGAGCAAAACTGGATCTGAACACTCCATGGACTACTTCGTTGAAGCAAGCAATTAGCTATCTTTAAACGGTTTCTAGTGCTCGGCCACTGCCCAAACATTTGTTGGAAAGACTAACTAGAATGACGACCTCCCTTTGGCTAGATCAATAATAACCTGTAGTGATGATTCAAGTATTTTGCTGACGACCGGTCAGCCTGTTACAACGAACGTTAAAACAAGTATACAATCCAAAATTATATAAAGTTAAAAAAGAAAAACAACTGTCCTCCCATTTTCGAGACATTGTCGAACTGCAATTCGCCGAACTAGGCTTAGAGAAGTTCTAATTCACATATTGGCGTGTATTGTTAGTAAGGCCGATGCTTCGTAGACCGCTTTGCCATTTGCATCTGAAATAGCTTCCGGACCATCCTTATATCAAAACAATTATTCGCCCAAGAAAATTACACTGCTCTTTATGTGTCATGCAGCTACAATACCAATGCGATCCTAGGCAGAATCCCTTTCGTGAAATGACAAAGTTCTCGCAGAGGATGCAAGAAATCTCGCGAAATCTGAGTCAGCTTAGCCTGACAACCTGCCCCTCTGTGCAGAGTCATCTAAAATTTGATCGAGGCATAGATCAGGCGACCCTAATCATAAAAAGCGCCTGTATCAGTTTTATTTGATTTCTGGTTTTAGAGAAGCAAAGCAACCAATGCTGTTGCTGTAACAATGCATTACATGTAAGTGGAAAGCAAAATCTGCACTGTTGCACCCTGGCTTGAGTTACTTTTTCGTGCTCTATGTTCTCTTTTTTTTCCTGTATTTCCATAAAACAGGCAACAATTTTTCGAGAGAAATTGACAACGGAAAAACAGGTCCCATTGAGGTGATTCGAAACTATAAATCAGACGACGATGTCCTTATACCGAGTGTGTTGACCGAGGAGGGTATGGTGAGGCTAGCACGCTAACAACTCTTCTGTTGTTTATTCCGCTACTGTCATTGGCTTAACCGTTGCAGCTGTACGTACCCAGTTCTGTGCTGGTGTCTTCCACATAAATAAAGCCACACCAGAGTTACCACAACAACAAAACTGCCAAAATGAACAGACGATATGACGACCCGTCTCGCATCTCGAATCCAGCGAACCTTAGATGGATAGGAAGTATAACAGATTTTCATTCTTTAGAAGGATATGAAGCTATTAACTGCCGCTTTATCCAGCATGAACGAGACATAACCAACGGCGAATACAACAGCATCATCAATAATCAAAAACAGGAATTAATAATGTAGCTATTATTAACAGCACAGTTCCTGTTTATGCTTCGTCCGATCGCTTCAAGCTTTTAAAATAACAAAAGCTCAAGTTGGCGCGATTATTCAAACTGCCGTTGCAGTCATCCCTTGTTTTATGAATACACCGTGTGGCAAACGCAGGATTGAAAACCTTCGATGTCGTAAATAAAACACCAAGTGCATAAAATGGATAGATTTTTGCCAGTTATTCAGTAGTTATCGAAAGCTCCCGTTCTATGACATTATGACACTAGCACACAATATCATTGAACTGAATACAACGTTTTCAATGCCGATTAGCTAATCTATAGAAAAATCACTAATAACATAGGCAAACAAAAATGGATTAGCGCTGTAAATGGTTGAAAAATCAATAGCGTATTAGACGCTGGTATTAAAAGGCCAGTGAACAATTCCTATTCCAAACGTGTTCATGATGACTTACCCTAGTTTTGGAACATAGATCAGGTTCCCCATCGTATATTGTGTTCTAGTGTATCATGATGATATATAGATGAAATGGCATTTGAATTTTCAGATAGGCACCGTCATAAAGCTAAAAAAAAAGGCTTGCATCATTTTTGTGCAGTTGAAGCTATTTGAAGCTGGTCTAGAAATATGAATACAAATGTCACGCTAAGTTCTTTCTTATTGCTTCTAAGTGGAACCAGTCACTCGTGAATAGCACAAAGGGGCGGACTAAATTGAATAGAGCTCATTGAACCTATTGGATTCAATTGTACTGGGAATAAATTTTCATTCGCTCAACACTTTCGTCGCTGAACTTTAAAGTCTGTCACAACCATCCCATTGATTTCTAGCATAGATACCGATGTTTATTGAGTAGCTTCCTATGAAGAGGGAACAGCCTTACACCCAAAATGGACACTCTGAATTATAATTCTTTTGTCAAAACATGTTTTTAGCATGTTTAATTCAAGGGATTATTGCATGGGAGCGAGAACGATAGCTCAGACAAACCAGTTCAGGCCTCCCTTTGATCGAATATCCTTCCTTAAAGGTTAAAACTCACTCGACAGCACCGTATAAACGTTACTTGTGGACTGTTTAAAGCGTTTAACGCATAATATAACATCAATCTCCTATGGGGAGCAGTAAGTATTACAGAATGATGATTCCAAAATAAATGTAAGTAGACACCTGAGAATCTATATAGTTATATATGCACTTCGTAATAGCATCAAGTTTCGCGACCGATTGGAAGAATAAGTTTGCCATGATTTTAACTGATTATAATAACCGCCAACTCTGTGGACGAGAGCTCAACGGATAAGTGGAAAAGCAAGGTTCTAACGATTGAGACGTTTTTCCAAACGATCTAAGGCATATCTAGGATGAAAGAAAAATAACTCACTAGTATAGCAAATGGCACTTAGGACCAAAAAGAAGATCCGAGAAAAAAGTCTCTTTCAGACCTTTGTTTATATATATGTTAGCAACCAAAAAACACAGTACGTAATCAACCCTATGTCCAATAGCCAGAATAGTAGTGTGAAGACATCACCGCCTTTTTTCAATAAAAAGAGAACCTTTATAAATTTACATCATCGTAGAATGCTTGAAAAATTATACGCTTATTCAAATATTTAGGTTTGCTGCTATGAGCATATAATAGCTAATAGTTAAATAAGGAGAAGACCAGGTTTAGTTTAGTCTTATCTGTTTCAGTCTTTCAGAAACACAATCAGTCTTTTAATATCACACAAAACTAGCTCTGTTTTGCAAAAATAACGAAATTCATGTACAAACCTGTTTTCCTATTTTGTGCTCGATGATCTGATGTCGTGTTTCCGGAGGTAGGATTTCCTGTAGGTGACTGGAATTGGGGATTGTGTCATTTTTATGAGGTTCGTGGTGGTGCGTCGTGAAGTCATCGTGGATTAAGTGCTCTGTTTCATGAAGCAGTAAACGAAAGGTTTGCCCAAATGCGTTGAAAACGAGGATGCCTTTAGAAAACATCTCACCAGTTGGATTAGGGGGGCTAGCAGATAATGAAAAATCTATGAAAGGAAACAATAATGAATAGGGGTAGTTCAGGGGGGTGTCATGGGAGAGCTTTTTCACCTCCCATACGGGATTGATGGCCGTCCATGAGGAAGCAGCTGAAAACAACATCGCACGTAAGAAGCACGTTATTTATGTGATTATAAAATTCGAAACTACGCCTTATAAGCATTGCGACTTCAAGTAATCTGATTATGCGGGTACAACGAACACGCCACTCCCGAAAGTTTCAAGTTAAAGCAACTTGACATTTAAAGATACATAGCTTATCAAGTTACTTTAGTTTTCACCCATTGAACACCTATAGTTTTACTACTTATCGGAAAGTTTCAAAAGTTCACCTCTAGTCACATGCGTCACCTGCCACTTGGCGGAGTATAGCGTCTTGAGATGCGAGGTAGCTTTATGATTGGTGGCAAACGGCAATTGTGAGACGGGACGACGAACATAGTGCGAAATATCTATAGAAAAAGCTATATTACTTATATTTAGCTTTTTGGAGTCCTCTAGTCAGTTCCGCTTACAGAACTGCTGCTAATCGCCAGTTATCTCAGAAGCCAGAATTTAAATGCACTATTTGTATTTATTTATGAAACGTATAAGGGAGTGCATTGAGATGACACACCTTACTTCTTTGTTAAAACAGCTCCACTTTGCCCCGTAGTGTCTAATAAAGAATATTTGCTTGTTATTTGTCGTTTACATTCCTTGAGACTATTACGAAGACACTTCTCTTTATTAGTAGAACCGCTCCCTTACTCCTTGGTTAACAATTGCCTAGGTCTCAGCTGTGTGTGGCTGAGTCAATTTTCTCATAATCGTCTTGGAGTCAATAGCTTCATGTACCTTCATTTACTGAAGCAGCTAGGAACACAGCAAACTCTGTGTTGATTACTGTTAGGACAGTCACAAACACATAACAAACGTCCTGACGCCTTCAAATTAGACGCCTTGACCAGTGGCGCGAGACGGAAGTAGTTCCTTTCGTTCCTTATCTACGCACCGAGGTGCTAGCTTCTGCTTGACCGTGGTTGTTTGACCTGAACAGATGGAGCTCGAACGAATTCTTGTCTGGGGGAATGCCAGAGACAAGAAAAGACCGTATGCGTAAATAACTGAATAGATTTCGTCAAATGTGACCCAATTCGATACATCCAGTTGACAATTTGTCGATATGACAAAATCAAGCCGATCTTGAATAATTTTACACGATTAGATCCAAAGAATGATAAAGAAACAATGTCAGTGACATGATAGTTTGACACACTAGCTCTACTGCTTCAACGAAAAACTGTTCGCTTCATTTTGTTATATTTTAAAACTACTATACTAAAAATATATCAATATTCTCCGTGAGAGAAAAGTCTGGAATTATCACATGAAATTAGATTACGCTCAGCGCTACTGGTGACGACGATCGCAAAATCAGCTTTACATAAACACAGCCGCTCTTCGTTTGTGAAGTGCTACAATAATTCAATCAAACTGATATGTCTTGATACCACATTGGGTACTTCTATCCCTTGATTTAAATAATGGTTATATTAATATTAACACTACTTTTTTGATAAACTTCCCTGCCGAGCAGACCAAATTTTTTATTATTTTGATTCTGTATTGCTTACAAAATGTTTCATCAACTTAAAACAACATTTCTTAAAACAACAGGAAACAGCATTGGTGTTCAGTACGACCAATATATGCTTGACTCTGTCGTCGTCCCTAGGTGCATATAGTGGATATATTGACATGTTAATTGAAGTTCAGACCTCACTGAGTTTCAACCATGTACTTTTTATGTATGTAACTCAGTGAAATCTGAATTTCAATTAGCATCTATATATTCACTATGTACACTTAGGGAGGACCACAATGTTATTAATATGTCAAGCAGATATTGGTTGTGAGAGGCTGTTGTCATATATATATATATTTATATATGACATTTGCTTGTTTCGAAAGGTATATACACCTGTGCGAACTTGCACGACGACCTATTTATGATTAGCGTCGATTATCAGCCTACCGAGCTCCTCTGGGCTATTGAGATGATCACCATATGCATGTAAACAGCATTCAATCTGTACTATCGCATTCTGTATCGGTTGAAAATGCTAACAAAATGTATGCGACTAATACTTAGTAATGCTGAATAATTCTATAATGAACTTGAATATTTCAAGTTTATTATAGACCAAGTGCTGACAAATGCTGAATTCGATCGCTGTTCATCTCTTGCACTAGCAGTATCAAAAAAGAGAGAGACGATTAAAAAAAACTATCAATTAGTCGATTAATATAATTCACTTTTCGGTCTGAATCAGATTCAATTCGCGACTCTTAGTATTAGGTGGGAACCGATGAATTTTTTAAAATTCCCGAAATACCACACGTTTTTGAAGTATGGATAGATCTCAATAGTACCGTTACTTCAAGTATGGGGATACTGCAGTATGGCAGCGAGCGCTGCGGAAATGCCTTAATGAACTGTTCATTTGCTTTGGCTTATTTTAGTACGAGGAATCTTTGTCTGGCAATAAGCAAGTGCGATCTTTAACTAAAGGGAACACAAATAGAAGCATTTTTTGTTGCTGCTATTAGGTAAACTACACTTTTGTCGCAATGGTCTGCTATCTCCGATCCCTCTAGCCAGCTTGCAGTGTTTTGCGAATTCAAAAACGGGCTAAGAATGGAAAGTTTATTAAAAAAAAAAACGCTGCCTGAGTTTGTCTAATAATAGTGATCGCTGTAGATTTAAGTGCAATCGTTTGCGGGAACATGATTCATCTTTTAAAAATTTCCATTATGCTTAACCGCCATGTTTGCCTAGTCAATAGCAATCGGCAGTGACTCTGTATTCTTTAAACTGCAGATACCATCGACTATTCAAAATCTTTATATTTACAACATAACTAGCCGTAGCTTAAGCACCGGATGCTACATACGGATGGACATAAAAAACAAACGGACCACAACTAGTACATGTAATGACAGTGCACATCGTAAAATGATATTCCTTATGAAATTATATCGACTTTGATTTAAACGCTCAGGAATCGTTTCTTTCGTACAACAGTTCCCGTATCTGAATGTTCATGCATGCCTACAAGATTACTTCGACACTGGCTATTTTCACTGTATGGGGATCTCACTTCTTGGCACCCTGGGATGAGTTTAGACGTTTTGCACGTTTTCGCAAAAATATAATTGGAAGTATACTTTGAAATATTCCTACGAAACTGGTTTTCCGCCCCCCGACAAGCAAATTGACGAGCACATGTGTGACTTAGACACCACAGACACGCACGCAGATCGTCTTCAGAGGCAAATCTCCATCTTTTTTTTCGCCTTTTTCCGGGAAATTGTAAACCAATTCGTAATGATTACTTTTAGACGTCTTCGATTTTTTTGCAACTTTGCAAATACACAAAGAACCAGCTCCCTTACTTCTAAGTCGCTCGTATCTATTAGGCAACGAGGGCCACATATAGGATAGTATTTCCCGAATGTCGCTCAGAACGAAATGCACCAATCAAACAGAAAGCACTGTTCGAACAAAAGGAAGATCGCTCGGCGTCCTTAAATCGCATCATCGATAGATACGGATCGCAACGCACCAACCACGCATAAACCTCAGTGAATGAAGATCCAAACGTTGCAAACGTGTATTGCAATGTCAACTTCTGCACAGAGGGCGGAAGAAAGCGGCAAAAAGCTGCCCTTTTAGGCTTCGACAATGATATGTTGATCAGTGCCGTGAGAAAGCTAATATACGAACGCCCCTGAGAACGACTTCATTACAATGATCGTTGTTTTCATATGTCTTTATGCTAAGCGCAGCATTAACCAAAACTCGAAGAGATTCATAGGAATTAAATCCGAATTCCGTAATCTACAATATTCTTCAACGCATTTAGGCATTATACTTCGAAACTATATAATGGCGTTTCGCTTAAGTTTGGTTTAATAAACATTTCGCTAAAACATTCATTAATAAACATAAACCTTAAGCGAGCGTCCTGTACCGTTCCGAATCGCTGCAGATGAGCCAGCCGCCATCCAAATTTTCATCCGTGTTTCTTCCATCAACATTATACTGAGCGGAAATCAAAGCATTTCAATTTCAATTAAAAAAAAAAAAAGAATACAGTATGTCACAAAACACAGCGACAAAACAATGATAGCGTACATGCGAAAGCCCCCGTTCATTTGAAAGGTACGCAAACTGCCGCAAACAGCGGCGAATTGTTTTGCTATAAGCCAAGAATTGTGGCAATTATGTGGTGAAATGAAATCTCTAATGAACTCTTTATTTGCTGCAGCATAAAATGAAGCAGTTAGAAAAAACCTGAATCTGTGTATACTTAGATAAATGCGTCGCTCCTCTGATAATTACCACTAATCATAGTGAGCTGGTAATACTTGTTACTGTTTATGATTAATTTAACTTCTGCAAAACTATTGGATCTGCATTGTAATGCGACACAAGTGCTCGTTGCATACCAACGAAGAACGACATTATACATTGTCTCGGTTGGCAGAGTTCGATAATATCATAGTACGAATCTAGATGGAGAGTAGAATCCATTTAATATCAACATAGTTTATTTGATGGTAAAGTGAATATATCAAAACGGTAAACGTTCTCGGATGTTTCTTTTAAATGCACAGCGTAGATTAATGAACAATCGTCGAAACAGTGACGCTTTAAAATGTTCCTTACATTGAAAAGTTGAAGTGTCTCTTCATAATACTGTAATAGTAACGTGTTTGTCTACTAAACTTGGGGGCACGTGACGGCTTATGTTCAAAGACGAGCATACACGCAGTTCGTGTTGGAAGCCAGCAGTCTGCAGCAATGCAACAGGCTGTAAAACTGGAAACGTATTGAGAAATGTCTGCAGAATTTCCGTGTTCTTTAAGCACAGATTGAGAGCATATCATCTTCATAAACGCAATCTTTGTATAATGCATGCAATCGTTATAACGCTTAACTTATGTTAAGCATACGAAACCAAGGCCAAGGCAGCCACCAGAGGCCTTGTCATGCCATTATTGAACTTGAGATTCACCAATTTAATAGAGGTGGCTAATTTGAACGAGAACTTGAAAATCGGCTCTACGATACTGTCCCCTCTAATCTGATTTATTATATCATTCGATGGTACCGAGGCATGAAAGTTTGAGTGTGTCCTGTTCCGATAGGAATAAAACAGTTTCGGTATTAGATTTATCTGAACGGATACATTGATATATAATTATTTGAACGAGTGACGGAACTTTTGTCATCCATAGCGTCACTAGAACTGAGAATCAATCAAACTACGCAATCTTCACAACTAGTGATTGTTGCGCCAGGGCAAACGTTTCTAGAATACTAAAATTAACATGCCAAAGAAGAGACTTGAAGCTGTTTTCAGAGATTACCATGGCATTAACAAAATGATGCAATATGAAATAGCCGAACAAAGTAGTCACAATATGCTTTAGAGGGAATATATGCACAAAGTTATTATATTTAATAAATAATGCAATGTGAGCCAATCAACAAGTGCATGAAAATGGCTGATGATCTATTTCCTATAAAATTGTGTGTAGTGTTTTACATATAAGCTCATTATCAATTATGTATCAAGTATATAGATCAAATATATAAATTGTCACGAATGAGTATTTCATATATGATCTATTATATACCGTCTTATCATTCCTTTCTTGAAACAAAACAACATTTCTTCTATATACTTGTACTCTGTGGACAAACGACATCGGTGTCAGGACGTTAGGGCAGTCAGTCGCTGTATTTGTTTTTATATGCTGTTCGAAGCTTAACACCTACGGTGTGCCTAACTAGTAGAGCTTGGACGAATATTTCTAGCAGGTATGTTAAACCGGTCTGTGTTTGTATTTACACAGAATAGAACAGACTAGAACGTGGCATGTTAGGGCCGCATAGAATTCAAAAACAACTCATTTAAATAAGGCATCTTAGTACTGCGGATCTTTTAAAAAGAATTCTAAAAAATCACTAAACGGTACAAACGAACCGCAATAAAGAGACCTTTCGTTTCCTACCCACTTTTTTGCCATCACGCATAACATCATCTATTAACAATGCATAACAAAGTATAGTTTTTAATCAGACCTGTACAACGAAAGACGCCATAAGTGAATCTGTGTACGAATTCAATTTACCCGGTGGGGATGAATAATGGAATGGAATATTGCCTGATTGCCAGATCTATCAAAATAGGGGCGTTCCACCAAACCATTCTTCAACCAAACGCGGAAATAGCATTTTCTCGTTGAGTCATTCGTAAGACAGCGATAGAGTGCTGGAGTGAACGGGACGAAATTCAACAAGAGTCTACCTTGAAACCACTTTCATATTATTCTATAAAAAACGGAAACCGTAGAAGAAATCATACTTTCACGTACCATATGCTAAGGTCTCAGAACTTTCACCCATAACATTTCATTAAAAGGCGCTAGCTACAGCGTCTGTCTAGGTAGACTTCAGTAACAGGAGAAAGTACTGTTCTATTTCTTTTTTTTTCCTAATTGATCCGTACACATTTGCATAGGTATAGTGTAAAAGAACGGCCTAAAATAGATTTACGTGAGTTAACTAAAAACAAAAGTACTTTTAGGTCAGGCGGAACTTTTTCTTATTATTTACAATATTAAAACACCACCATTGTCGGTTCCGTGATTTAATTCGATTTTTATAATCCGTCCGAAAACACTTAATTGGTGGAAACAGCCACGACTATGAGTGTGTATGATGTAAGTGTCAGTAGCGTAATATTTATGACGTAAATATGCATGACGACAATGTATGTGTTTCCAACAGACGAAAAACAATCCGTTCCGTGAGCACGATAACAAAAAAGCGGGCATCTCACAAGGTGGCCTACCGGCCATTAGCAACTTGATAACATTGTAAAGCTGATCAAGTACGCATATCGCCATAAAACGCGTGTAAACTCGTCTTCCGTCTTATTATTAGGCTAATTATAATATCTTCACGTACAGCCTATGCGCACTGTGCCGTTGAATGATTCTTTAATACAATTCGTGTTGAATGAATAGGGAAAGCTGTGAACAAAATTGACGAGGGCAGTCTGCAAGCAAATTTTATTTTCCTGCCTCGCTGCGTTGAAAGACGATAACGATTAGCAGCCACTGTGGATTTTGCTCGTCCACAGCGGCGGACAACTATTATAACATAGTTGAAATGTTCCGGCTTTAGGGCCAGCTCTGCTCGGTGCTCGACTTCTGTTATTTGCGTCCTGAATTAAACTATATATATCAGCGTCGATATTTGATCTCCAGCAAGCAAGAATGGGCGCCATTACAAGTAGATCATATAGCCGTTACCCAGTTTGTCGTTGACTGTCCACAGATAACTATCTATTGTCAATACAATTGCCTCAATTGCGCGAACCAGCTTTTATAACGTATAACGTTACGGCCGGCACTGACGCGCTCTCGCACGAATCATTCCGTGTAATCTGACAGTTACTATTAATGACAACACTGTCAAACCGGCATTTTGTCTCGCTCAAACAATAGCCAGCCAGGATGTTAGTGTGTTGTTTACGCAATAAAAACCTGCAAATATATCGAAATATACACAAATCATGTTTTAGCACAGATTTATATTCTCATCATCATAGTTATATTCTGTTGCACTATGAATGTTAAGGCTAAGCCACGACAATCCTTTGCGAGGTATCGTATGAACTATGTCTGCCGCAGCAGAAGCTCTTCCAGTAACACTGAATATAGCTCAAACTATGTATGGGTAAGAAAGAAGCGATATTTCGGTGAGTCCTCTGCTAACCCAGTGCTACCAAGTAACAATGATGTGTCCGTGCTATCTAAATATGCAATCGTGCTTGTAGGCGTAAGAGAAGCGAACTTTTCCCATTATTGGCTGGCACCGAACAACAAGTTAGAAATCCGAGCAGAAATCGACAAAATCGTGCCACACTCGTAACCGAAAACTGTAAGAATGGCTTCAACGAAGACGAATGAGCACAATAAGCAGACGACGGACAATTGGAAAGAACACTTCAAAAACATTGGAAACAGAATCACAATAGAAATACGATCGCACGGCACGCGCTTACAGAAGCGACACGATACATAAGAAATGTCATTTATTGTACCACATATCAAGCTTATATATACCAGACTAGTAGACTTTTTCATGTGCGTTTCCATTTTTTCACCCGTTCAAAGCATTCTCACATTTTCCAAAAAGGACTAACACAGACGACCACTATAGTATGAACGAGCTATAGTATACGTGTGAAATAATAGGTCCCGCATTTGTTTTTGTTTGAGGTTATTTTACCATTGTACTGTCAATTCCTGTGAATATTCATGATACACCTTACGTCAGGTGCTTTCTTAGAGCCAAACACTGATCAGCGGGCCTGAGCCAGGAGAAAATTCCTAATAGGATCGTATTTTATACTGCACCCAAATGCCGAACGCCGAGACAGGTCCGGCCAATGATGTGTTGTTAACGCCTATTAACTGGGAAAACACAAAAATTGCCAGGGTTTTAATATAGATTTCGGCACATTTAATTTCATGATAGGGGTCAGCTCTTGGAAGGAGTACGTCATGGCAGTACCGAGCATCTAATTCGAAACATTTTTCAGCTATATCCTCAGTGTGGTAATACTACACAGGAGCATCAATCATCGCCAGCAAAAATTGGGAAACGTGGTCTTCCAACAAAGCTGATTTCACGAATTCGAGCGCTTTTTGCGCGAACAGAAGCAAAGAACAGGACTACGTAAAAGCTCACATTTCATTCCGCAAAATAAAATGTATTTTTTTCCAACGGAGCACGAAAGTGAGGGTCACCTGAACAACGCATATAATCGCATGGCACACACGGACACGATGAAGGTCAAAATCGATGACCCCCCCCTCCCCCACAATTTCATTTGAAGCACTCTGTCTGTCCTCTCTTTCGTAATACTATTTCCGACCACTTTCATCGGTTATATCCTAACTGCTAATCCCACGTCAATTGAAAACAGTTTACATTATACAGGACTCGCACGGACAGAAGCGTTTCTGTTACTTTTTCTTCCAAGCTCCCTTTTTAAGAGCGACATTTTTACCAAGCCTTTGCAGTTTCCTGCACGCAGAACAGGCATAGTTCTTCCGTTTGCTCACAACAAAGGAGATTATTCTTCAACTAGAATCGAACAGAATCAAGGACAATAGAGATCCACGAATGGCATTTGATGCTCAAATGATCTATTATAAAGGGCCTAATGATATTAAAGTGAAGAGTGAAACATGGAGCAGTCAGCCCCCGGCAGCCATCGGGGTAATGGGTGCAAGAACGGAGTGGTAGTCAAGCTCGAAATAGGGGGTCAACGTTGCACGATTTTGTAACTGTGTCTGATCGTTCCCAAGAGGTTTTACTGTACGTTAAGATTAAAGATAATATAAACATATTTTCTTTCTGGTGCTTAAAGGAACAAAACATAGGTCTCTTTCCGCTCCTCTTCCGTTATTTCAATCTAGAAAACGCATAAGATGAGACCATTAATCAACCCGCTCGCACAAAGCTTCGTATAGTAGGCAGAATGAAGGCCACAATCAGCGCGACAGCCATTAGTAAGACTGAAGTGTAACGTGTGGATGTATGTGCTCGTATATTATAAGCTTTAATTAGATTAGCTTTAAACAAACGGTCCACGTATGTAAGGAAGGCCCTGCTGGCAGCTCTGTCGAAAGGAGAGAGGAAGATAGGAATGGAAACAGAAAAGCAGAGATATCATCAACAGGTTTGATCGAGCTGGAACGAGAAACTACACTCAATGAAAATTATATACAAACCGTTCGTAACCTCATACCCAGTTGATTAGCCATACGTTTGTGTCACCTTTTGGTGTTAATCGATGGGCATATTTCTGGTTTATTGTCCCAGTTTCTGTTCTTAATTATTTCTATTGGGTATCAGCTTAGCGAGTCAATGGCGTATACTAAGAATCAATCTTGGAGGAAAATTGGAATTACAATTATATTGGCAGATCATAAGAATATAAATAATTCAGATGGTGTTATCCATTTTGGGCACTACTTACATAATCAAACTGTAAATCGTATCGTTCTTTGCTATATATATTTCAGAGGTATGCGTTACGCACGAAAATGAGTATAATTCGTTTGTAAGCGATACCTTTCTTGTTCACTTCGGGAAAACAACAAGCTGCATAAACTAGACGGGTTATTTCAAAAAACATTAGGTTATCAAATAGATCTGCAGCTCCTATTACGCAGTGTTTTTATGAGTTTCTCTAAGAAGATAACGTCCCCAGCGCCTGCCAAAAGAGAAGCCAACGAAAGGCTGATATCTGACATTATTTCGAAGCCCGTTCTATCTCCGCCCTCTCGTAGAGAAGATATGGTAACAGCAGCCCTGCGCGATGGCAGGGCAAGAGACTGGTGAAAGCCACGAGAAAGGTTGTGGCGTGTCCAGACAAAATGTTATTTTCGTATATTGTACAAGACAGACGTTTCAAAGTATTTTCTAGCATTTATGCTTGGCTGAGCTACCTTATGTATACGCGAGAGCTTATGTATACGCTCGTCTACGCTCAAAGGTACCTAGTACACCACCTAACCTGGTTACTGTCACAACCGTAGTCACTGTAGCCACATTTACTCGGATGTTCAGCATAAAACATAGACCTCCATCACTAACATCAGTCGTCTATTATTCGGCTTTATAATGAGAAGACTTGGAGGTGGCGCTACTGAATCGGCAGATTGGCACCAGCTTCTCTGACCGCACTCCTGGCCCGGATAGTTCACCTGGTCAGAAGCAAATTCACCTGGTCTCTCACCAGACCCAATCGAATAAAAGCATACGAACTGCCATCTGAAGTTTTCTACTCTGATCATCTTGTGCTGTGAGGTGTTAGCGTGAAGAAGATCGCTTCCGCTCTATTTGTCTTTAGACGCAGCCCTCCGTTTTGTGCGCATACGCTGTAGCTAACAGCTGTTGCCGCTAATCTATATTGACACAGGGCTAGTCTGTCTGTCACTGGTTCCTAATTTCTCAAAAAAAAACACTTCAGCTTCAATCTACTTGACCAGCTTTAACCTGACATTAAGGCTCGTTTTAATGGCGGTAAGCGACCGTTCACTCAAATCGTTTATAGCTATCTTACAAAGCCACAATTGCCTAACCAACGTTAACCAATTCACTTGGCTCCACCACAAAAAAAAACAATAACGTGCTAAATAAAGGTGCATTGATAATCATACCAACTTTTCGACGTTGCTATCTACTGGCTAGTCGGTGAGCCATTTTGTAGATATGAAAAATCGAACTTAGGCTGATACCATCGACCTGGCTGCGTCGTCTGAATATCGATGGTTTGACATTCATTTCCTCTGTTTACCCTAAAAGGACGATTTTGCTACTGCTATTACTCGAAAGCAGACAGTAACACAATCAGCTGCGTACATAGCACATAGAAAAGTTTAGGTACGGATAGGGCATGAAGCCAAGCTGGCTCCAAAATCTTACAATGCTATGGTGTCGCACCCGTCGGAGACAATGCCAAACGGCTCAAGTACCAGGCATGAAATTCACGGCAATTAATCACGCTACGATGACCGTGTTAAGATGGCACGCGATAAGCGAGAGATAACATCAACCCAAATCGGAGAATGGAACAGATCAAGCAAACAACATTTATCGGCGCTATTGCCGCCAGCGCAACGCATGATATATGGTTGTGTAGACCAGCCAGCACCCTCATATCAGGCCCCATATAGCTAGGAGCCGACAACTGGTAATGATGAATAAGCTTGCTGAGAAAACAATGATCAAATCAACTGAGCGCAGAAGATTGATTTTATCTACTCATGAGAAAACGTAGAAAAGAGAACGTAATATACGATCACGAAAGGCTGGCTACATGCTGTGTTGTGTGCTTACATGAAAGAAGAATGAGACAACAAATACCGAAGGCGCAAGATCTATTATAAAATATGTGCTATCCATGGCCAAGAGGCAATTTCTGATATGAAAGCGTCTATCAGAGCGTAAAATAGAAAAATCCACAGGTTCAATTTTCAACTTCGTCTTTTTTATGTGTCTTTGCAATCGTGGAGCTTGCGTCTGGTAATTGGCGAGATACGCCAATATTTGGCGGCAATATAATTGTCGAATTGCAGATCCCTGTAACAGCAACAGGACTAGCTTTCATTGCAGCTAACAAGAGCCATTAAGCCATGTGACCTGACAAAGCAGCGACCGGAAGACATCGTTGAGCAGACGAGTGCGTTAAGTTTGCAACTAAAATTTTTCTTCACTCGACATGGCGGCCACTTCGGCGTAATGGAACTCAACAACCTAACAGACGCGCAACTATTTAACTGCGCAGCTAAGTAAGCGACTGTCTGTCTCTGATGGCGCTGCGCTATGTTCTTATGTAGAATCGTGCGAATCTGTCACGTGCCGCGCCTTCCAAGAACGGCCGATGAGCAATGATGATTCTAGGTAAAATCGGTCATCCAATCGCTAGCAGCTAAAAGCAGAACGAGATGTAACAAAAGTGTGTGCCTTATTATGTCCATGAGAAGATTGGGTTCATTCTAGCCTTTGCCAATATGCCTGCCATATTAATGCTGAGGAAATGTTATGTCGTTATCGTCATAGTATAAGCTGCTCAGAGCTACCGCATATGAGAGTGCAGCTTTACTGAATACAACTCGAACCTGAATACTGAGAAGGGTAGAATGTGTGACGTAAATATCGCATTCCAAGTGAGTGCCAATACGATGCGATAGATTATTTATACTTTCATATAATCTATTTATTTATTCGTTTAAATAAAATAGAAGCAAACGGACCGTAATGAAGTACAATGTGACTAGACATTGTCTTTCCACATTGGTGTTCTCTGTTTTTAGTAGTATAATACACATAGGAAGATATTGCTGACAAAAGGCAACATTTGCGTGAAATTGGTTCAAATGTAAAAAATTCATAAAAATTCTACTCAGACATACTTCCAAAAGCTAACTGCTGAGTCCTTATTCTATTCTGTGTTAATCCGAAGGTACCGCAAAACGAATCTCAACCATGCATTTGTTCATTCTTAATTGTTCTATGCACCATCTTACACTTCTATTCTATTGCAACCAATACATTTTTTTTAGTGAATTTTTTAGAATGATTTTCTTTAGTAGAAAGTTTTCTAAACAGTTTCTTTAGTTCAAGTAATCCAACTAACGAGTCAATATCTGGAACTTGGCGAATTACATTTTGTTTTACTCGAGCTATCTTTATTCTCTTTACGACACCACTAATCAAAACAAAAACTCAGGACAGTTTCAGCAATGTCTTTTCTAATCAGTTTCACGTTCTTGCCATACCTTTTATCGAGCCTGGTACTCTTTAACAAATTTTAATAAAGGGGTAACAACAACAACAACCACCGTTGTTGTTTAGTTTCTTGTTTAGTTCTATTGTTGGTTAGTTGCGCTAGGTAATAAAGTCCAGAGAAAGCCAGATGGTTAAAACTATGGAAGCTTAATGCAAGAACCCGGACTGTAACTATCTAAGAGCTGTATCACAACAACGCTTGATAACTAATACTTACATAACACCGAATTGAATAAGAAGAGCAGATGAATTAGCAGGAAGACAATGATAGGCGGTTTCCAAACCCGCAGCTGACCCCCATATTTAAGACGCACACGAACCATATCCCACGGCGGGTGTCACCGCGCCACACACTCACAAACACACACTATCAATTCGCCATTGGGTTTGAATATTTTTTTTCTATTTAGAGTTTGTTACACGAGCACCACGAACTTCCACTTGACTCGTACATCCACATCGCAAAGTTCAACCACTATGCATCGACAAAATCGAACAAATTTTGATTATTCTATTTGTTTTATATTTATTAGGAACTACCATTAATCCACGGCTATTGACGAATCCCCACCAGCAACTGCAACTACCACTCTCACCCTGGGGCTGCAAGCTCTCTAGGCACTTGGCTTGCACTCTCTTCTATCTATAATGACAACATTACCCCTATCAATACGACTTTCTCCGACTACACTCAGCTACTCTGATTTATTCGTTAGTGAAACACTCGTTCTTGATGCATCCTTCCTCCATGGGCAGACAATTCACACTGAATGAGCGATCATCTGTGCGAAACTAAAAGTAAAAGGAAGGAACTTACTTTAGGGACTAACCTCCCGTGGCAGCTTCAGGGGAGAGCCTCGCTATAACGCGCGCAAATTCAAAATATCAAAAAAAGGTAGTAAAATATATATATATATATATATATATATAGACATATAAATTCAGCAAGACATGTGTTCTGAGTGCTGATTAACACTGAATCGATAATACATACGTAGGTACTAAATGTATGAATTAAATATATGTCCTTTTGAAAACATCGCCAATTCAAAACAGCAGACGACAGAAGTAGATATAAATAAATACAGGCAGTAACGTTGCTATTAGATGAGAGAAGGCTTTAATTAAATGCTCCATGTTTGACATCGGGTATTGCCGTTAAGCACCACTTAGGAATGCTGGCTTCGAGTACGAAATGAAGTACGCCTACGCTTAGATTCAGACCTACATCATCATGTGCTCCCAAGTTTGCTAAACAAAAATCTATCACTGCACCATCACGGAGACGAGGGAGAGCTCCGTAAACATCTGTATATGTAAACATTCGAATTTTGGATCTCACGTGCTAAAGACATGGCGACAGTCGAGGAGGCGCGAGTTTGTATCAGTAGTTTTATCGTAGTCACCGAGCGGTGCGATCGTGTTCCAAAGGCTCTGTTGAAAAATGGACTTCGTGTATGATTAATGGGTGTTTCTTACTGCTCTTTTGTTTAATCGGCAAAGGTGCTCTGTTTTTCACATATTGGGGTCGAGGCAAGTATTTGTCACGCGTTACTCGATTCCATTGAATAACATTTCGCTTCGCGTCTACGAGCAAATAGAATTTTTGCGTCTCCAGCTAATTAGGCGGAGCGTATAGAGACAGTCCAAGCACTGCTGCATGGTATGCTGACAATAATCAAACGTATTAAAGGCATTTATGACCCACTAGGCGTTACCGGTAAACCCCTCAAATCTTCTAAATTTCCTGCACCAACAAAGCAAATACGTTAGTAAGAAATGGCAAGTGCACGAGCACAGAAATGCATCCCTAGACTTTTGAGTTTGTATATCTTAAATCTCAGAAACAACGCAAGTGTTGTAATGTGTGTATGTCCAAATCTAAACGGACCTAGCTTTTCTCGCAGGTCACCATTTGCCAATTGCAACTATCATATGTTTGAAGTTAGCGATATTCACGAGTAAGATCTGAGCTATTGAACTAACTAGAGAATGCTAGTCAGTAAACACCTATCAGAAAATAAAACTGCTTAAAAATCTGTACTCAAGAATAGCGATGCAAAATTGCTCCTATTAGTGGCCGATTTACCAAAGATAGAAATAGCTTAAAAAGTTCAGCGCGACACAATCAACAAGGATTTCTTACAAGTCCAGTATTAAGGAACATTTTTTAAATAAAGGCCCCGGTACACGCTCTATCGCTCTCTGTGTTTCCCCTAAAGGGGCTACATCTGATAATTATCGGAATTTCACTGAATGTATATGGTACTTCTTGGACGTGTATTTCGAAGTAGAGCTAGGTTACTGATCATCCCATGGGAACCTAAGAAAGAGGTCAAAAACTTGGGGAAACTCGATAACCTGGCAGATATCACGACCGTTGAGCAAGGTGAGTCTTCTACCCAAGTATTGACTAAGATGGGAGCGACCATTAGTCCTGAGCATGATTAAAGGATGAAAAACTGGCAACCCAAAAAAATCTTACAAGTAGCACCAACCGTAAACCTTACCGCCGAAGGTAGAATGTCAGTACGGAACCCACGACTCATTATTCGGGGCACTAATTAGCTCACGATAATACAGAGTGTCACATCTACGTTAAAGGTAACTGAATTAGAATATAACAATCTAAGGAAGCTTTAGGGGCATCTGTACTATGAATATCTCTACAGGCAATTCAAAGCGAAGGAACTATTTAAACAAATGAAGCTCCAACTGGGGTGAATAACATGTCATATTGAGGAGCTGGTGTCGTTGAATCTCTACCCAAAGTGCTTAAAATACGGACATTCAGCAGCTAGCTATTTAAAGAACAGATAGACAACTTCTATTTTTAAGATCTATTTGCAGCCAATGGGGGGGAAATCATAAAAAAAGGGCAGGGAAAATCATAATAGGCATACCAGCTGAGCCCAACAAGAAAGTTATAACAGATTACAATAAGTATGCAATGACAGAGGAAAGGTCATATCTGTTATTATCCATAAATCCAACGTACCTATCATCCTTTCTAGAGAAAGCTACGGAATCGCCTGGGTGGTAGCGGAAGACCTTTTAATTGTAGGCACTTACCAGTCACCCAACGCACGTCGATGATTGTTGGTCCATAAACTTCAGCTTGTAGTTGGCCTTAAGATCGCAGTAACACAATTATTGCCGGAGATTTTAACAGACATGCTACTTTGTGGAGTACTAACCACACAGCGTTTAGGGGAAACGCTTTGGAAGACTCCGATATTAAAACGAAGTGAAGACTTTGCGTCCACTTGAGAAGATCGTTAATGAGGGATATGATACCCTCTTAGAATCTGGACTGGACCAAACTTCAGGCAGTTAGGTATGAGTTGGGAAAACTCATCAGAGCAAGTGAGGTATTCCACTGGAAGAAGATTATTGATGAGCTTAGGAATTACGTGTGGAGCCAAGCCTAGAAAATGTTCGTGGACAAAATGTGTACGCTTAACTCTATCCCTACACAAATTTGAATTTGCGGCCGAAATTATCGCAACACTTTTACCTTCGGATGACACCCCCAGGAATTCGATTAACTCTGCGATCGTTGACCCATCGCAAATTCTCCAGACAGACAGCGGGGAGGAGCATATTATGAAGACTATCAAAGCCTTAAAAAGTACTGTCAGCAGGACCCGATGGAACCCCCGCACAACTGCTTAAGAGACTAACAAGACTAAAGTTACTCGCAAAAGTTGTGGACGACGGAGTTATTAGCAAAATGGAAGCATGCGGACCTCACTTTTTTTTACCTAAACCAGGAAAGGACAAAAATAGCGCGCTAGCCTATAGGTCGATATGTTTACTAAACGCGATTAATGAATTTGCATAGAAAATTGTTGCTTGCAGATTTTTCGAAAAAAACTATACCAAACGTTTTAACTCTTGGGTTTATGAAGGATAGGTCGACAACGGATGTTGTTTAGTGGTGTTAAAAGTGGCGAAGGCAGAGCTGGAGAAAATAAAACGGTAATAAATATACCATGCCTTGGTGGCATTTTATGCCAAAGAAGCATTCATTTGGGAGGTCATAACCTGTAAAACCTAACCTAGAGAAGGTCATTGTCAGCTACCTAAATGACGGGTACATATTACACGGTGGGACCACATAACAGATATCGACGGACCTATTTGAAGGCTCTATGCTGGGTTCTTTTTTGGAATATAGGGTACTGTTGTCTTGCAACAGAAATAATTACAATCAGCCGAAGTAGCGGCATTTGTTATAGCGACAGCACTGTACTAGCAACAGTAGTTATAAAAAGAGACACTAAGGAACTTCAGTTCAATATTAATGATACCTGTGACATTATCAACACTGAAATTACTGGTCATAGCCTCAATTCGCCCCGGGAAGAACGGAGCTGGTAATTTTCAGTGTACGGAAGACGGCTGATGATGTAAACATAAGCGTATACAGCCATACAATTTTCCCGAAGAACACCACAAAATAGCTGGGGACAAATACCACGCTAGACGGAAAGGGACAAGGCTGTTCAGGTGACTAACTCGCTGTTAGGGATCCTGCCCAACGCAAACGGGCCGAAGGAGGGGAACGATTATTGCATTAATGGAAAAATTGATGGTTCTTTGTGTAGCACCCATTTGGCGGGTCGCGCCATCTAAGAAGAAAAAACCTAGCTGAACTTCAGAGTCTGTCTCTATGAACAGCTGCTTGTCTTCGCTACAGCGTAGAACGGACCTCAAGAACTTTCTCTTCAAGAACTTGGATACTTCGCGCAATGAGTGTTAAATGGACTTTTGTTAAAATGTTCTAGCGTTGTTCTGTGTTGGTGTTTATCTTCATGACATATCAGAGAATATTGTTGGGGAACGACAGAAGCGACAAAGATATGAACTGTTGAATTGTCAAAGGTTCTCTTTGTGTAATAGGTTTAGCCAAATAAATTACATTTCGAATCGGCTGAATAAAAACAAACATCCTCCATTTGAACCATAGTATAATTATATCTTTGTTTTTTTGATAATCGTATTAAACCTACCTATTATCAGTTTTCAAAGTTTAATCGTTGACTGGTTTTATTCCTGTTTGCAATTCCTACTTGCCTATGATCTGTATTTAACTGCAGTACATGCTACCAGCCTATAATCAGCTGACAACTTTTAAATGAGGTCGTTTTGCCAGTGATATAGTTCACTAACAGTTGAACTTCATCCTAATACTATGATAGAACTGTTGATTTTGCATTATATTAAGTTTGCTTCCTCTAAAAACTGAATCAGATGTTCGTTGCGAGTGAACTGTACGATGTTGTTCGGGTGGAAGCACATCGTCTTAATGGAAACTCAATATATGAGGCTCTTCGTCAGGCGCTCAACAACAAATTCGTCAATAAGGTAACTAACTGTCGATTTGGACTACGGTGTGCACCGAAAGCCCTAGTGATCTTAAAATGTATTTGCATATATTATGCTATATAGATGAAAACAGTATCAGGAGGTTCCCACACAGTAATTCGTAGTTAAAATTTGCCGAATTGTTCTACACATATCTAAGCTTTAATGCAGAAAATATATTGTTTTGTTATAATCAATGTAAATAATAACAATGCGCCATATAATTCAGATACTTAAGTAACCCTTAGAAATTAAATTAACGCTGAATGATACAACAAAGCCCTAGAATTCGGCTAAACAAACAGTAATAAAGAAACGGAGCTTTTGTGTTTGCGTTGCTCCTACCGGTGTTTTTGTCGCTTAATTTTTTTTCTAGTTTGGACTTGTACTTTCCTTCATTATGTGGCATATATGACACAAGATTTGCATAGAGGAAGACGCTTCCTAGTAGGATAATCATTATCTGAATTTATACGCACCGGTCTTAAGACAAAGACGCCTTCTACACTGATTCTTTCTTTTGTTATTAGTTACCCATGTAGAAGCATCTGAAACTAGAATGGGCTATATCATATGTTAAGTTTTATATTATCAGATGAAGGCAACTTCTAATGAAATAATCCTATAAACTTGAGTACAAAGTTAGATGCGTAGCAAGTAGCATGTGTAAATCGTAGGAAAATAATTTACAATCAGGACCTTTTAAGCATGCATATATATATTTTTAGCATAAGCTCAGATATTCATGTCTTTACCATATGCACTTTGAAATATTCTTCAATACACTTTGAAAATTGTTCTCTTAAGTGCAGTAATGTTCGGATTGTTTGTCCGCTCGTACTCTCGAGCAAACTCAACTTTATTTGTGTCACCTCTGCTTGGTCTAGGTGTTACTCAACTGTGGATTGTTCATTAAAGTACTGGATTTTCTTCCGGAAAGCGGTTCAACCGACTTTCACATCTTACCTGGGGACGGAGCAGTACACAAGAAGGTATATTTTCGAGCCATCGTGTTTCGGCCCTTCCTCAACGAAGTTTTAGAGGGTCGAGTTCGATCATTGTCACCAGAGGGAGTCAAGATCTCCCTAGAATTTTTTGATGATATTATGGTGCAGGGAATGCGGATGCAACACCCCTCACGATGGGACGCTACAAAAGGTACAAGATCCAAATCATATTACCTGAAGTCATAGATAAATGAAGCTTTTTTCGCCTGAACAAAACGTATTTAAAGCTAAGGTAGAATATATTTCTCGCTCATCTCGCCTTTACCTAATCGCAATTATTGCGTAGTAACTCGTAGCCATTTTGTTATTCATAAAGTAGTATATCATATAAAACTGGCCGCGAACTAATGTCATTAGCGTTGAACTAAAATGATTTCAAGATCGACTTATATGAAACTTCAGCTTGCTGGATTTGGGACTATGGGGCAGAAGATGGTGACTCGCACGAACTCTATCTAGAAGTTGGCGATCGGGTGCGTTTTCGTATTGTCGATGAGAAATTCACGGACTGCTCACCCGTAGGACCCCTTGTAGAATCTGCTCAACAGCAACAAAATCTTCCTTCTTCGTACACATTGGAAGCAGCCATGAATGAACCTGGTCTCGGTGTGTTATCCTGGTGGAGCTCTACCTGAAAAGTTCCTAATTAAAAATCTAAAGCAGGTGCATACATGCTTGTAAGGTTACATAGGTCTTTCCTGTTAAAAATGTTCTGTAAACGCTGGCCATCTCACAGATTCCTGCAAGGATATATAACTGATTTTGTTGCGGTTGGCTGAAGAGGCAGGTGGTAGTCAGTATTGACAAAGGATAAGTGTATGGTGACACAAAATCATTACAATTTGTCAGTACTGGTTAACTTAGATAACAAGTTAACCAAAGTTGTTAATAAGCTAAGTATATAGTCCTCTTACTAATATATGTCCATAAAATCTGATTGTTTGCACAGACTATATTCTGTCGGTGCAACTGTTCATTTTGCGTGTTTTATAATCGTACTCCACCGTTGACCTGTCCAGCACCGCTGCAGAAAAAGCCGGCACAAATTAAGTTAATTTGGTAAAATAGACGAGCAATACGATGATTACACATGACAATGGCGTTAACTCGTACGCAAATTACGCTAACTGCTGTTGTTGTATTGAGAACAAGGGCGCATCTTGAAGTTTGACTGATAATGTTTCATTATTATTGGATACTCGCGAGATTGTCTTTGTACGTCGCAGTGATAAATGCAAATGTAGTAACCGAAATCGCATATGTTCAATACAAATGCAAACCATAGATTCCCTGGGATACCGCTGCACCAACCATATAAATAAATGTATCATAGAATTAATGAGCGAATGGAATAAAGCAAGACAAGTACATGCGTATCGAGTATGAAGGTTTATTTGTGTTCGTTTATCCGATCTATAATGCGTAATATTCAGCCTTAAAGCTATAATACATTGTGCATATTAGATGGCATCACAAAAGCTTCGTCAGAACGTAAGGAAAAATGAATGAAATGAAAATGCTAGAAAAATTGATAATTGTCATGCCTATTGTCTATGTAGTAATTAGACCTACTTGAATAGTAATTAATATGCATAATACCTGCCACGATACAAATAGGTCGAGTACTTAGTTGACTTGCAATATTTTTCAGTGAAGTTTCCTATATCTTTATCTTGCTAAACATTTATAAATAGGTTTTTTTTTATGTACGCAGAATGTTGGTCGACTTCATGTTAAGTTTGAGATGTTGATAATGTACTTTTAATTGCCTCATCACATTAATTGCATGTGTATGTCTAGCGAAAGCCCTTTCGATGCATTAAGATTCGTTTTGCTAACGAAGTTATGAATTGACGTTATTATATCTATTCTTTATTAGTGAAACTATGAGTTTCTACTCTTAACTGTAATATTCACATCTAATGGCTGACATAACTCTTCACATATACACAAATACCACCTTTCTTTCAAAGGTTAGGCATTTTTTGAGTCCTGAGACTTGCAAGTTAAATTTCAACTACCATCCAGGTCAGTAAACCCGCTTTTCGGCTAACTACCGCTAACTCTAAGTTAACGAGAAAGTAGGAGGTCCAAAATATCGCTCGAACAATGCGTGCCGATGTTTATGCGTACGGCATCCAATTGGTGCCGTCTTCTGGCATCAAATTACCTGTAACTAATAAAACGATATCAACAACCCACCAAATGCCAAGGCCACCAACTGTGAGCAATTTACCGACGGCCGTACCCGTATGTCCTAGGCAAAATCGGTCCATGCCAAGAAAACCCAAAAGTATTGAGTATAGTAACGTCGTCACAAAATAGTGACCTGAATACCTGCGAAGAACATGGAAAATAAAGCCTTATTAAAATGGCGTATTTCAACATAGACTCCTTTCCCTGTAGGTGCTAAGTTCAATTTGTCGATACAGGTGGTGAGGTAGCGTCATATAGTTATCCCTACCGACGAGGCATAATGGTCGAAGAAGCTACACAAACATTTTTATGTATTTCTTGGTGATATCAAATATTGTTTAAATAATTTTTTATGGAAGTTATTCAAGCATACACTGCTTCTAGTGGCAACTGGAATTAGTGAGGAAGCTCTATCTTACTTAAATTGAAAATAAAACAGTTGTACTTAATCATACAGATTGATACGCAATTGCTTACGTACTTAAGGCAGGGAAATCCTTCGCGATGAAACGTTCGATTTCCCCAGCACTCGATATTGGGCAACACACTGCAATTCACCGCCGTCATCTGAACTTCCTCGTACCGATTGCCACCCCACTGTCACAGCAAGACGATATAAAAAATCAAAATGAAATATGTAAAACTCTATTAGAACACATCGTTCAAGATGCAAAAATGTCAGTTCCTATTTTCAGTTAGAGGCATGTTTCTATTCATTCCAAATACACGTCGTAGGGAGTAGTCTGCTGCTGCTCACGCTCAAAACAACATTAAAAATAGTTGGACACTGACGATGGAATTTACAGCGAAACACAGCGAAATAGCATGCAATATACAGCGTACAAGTATCGTGTTACTATTCTTAGGTCATTAAACCGTCCTCAAACCCAATCACTTACCTTTGTACAACCATAGCCAAGATCCTGTCGCGCAGTCTCATTGCCCTTGAGGTCTAAAGGTTCGGAGCACTCAAGGAAATCTAAAGGCCTGAAAACCAATACGAAATTAATGTTACTCTTTTTCTTCATAATTGGTATACATATTGTATATGTTTATTAAGTTAAAAACCTTATTCGACCGACTTTCTTTTACTGTTGCTAAAACGAAGAGCTCGAACATTATTTACTGGCCTATCTACACTGTTGCATATTACTATCATTACTGTTTTGTATTACGCGTCATTATGCGTACAGATTGTCACAAGGGATGAGCGGCGTATGAGGTTGGTAAGGCGCGCTTGCATTCAGAATGCATTGCTGGATTAAATTTTGTCCCACAGCTGAAACTGCTACTGCAGCTATAAGCACCACGGTAATGAAGGTTTTTTGGCCAGCTTGTCGAAACGCCGGCATAACGTCAGATCGGTAATATGATGACACTATATAGCATTACAACTGGAACTCCAACGCATAGAGTGCGTTGAAATTTTAAAGCAAAATATGAAGTTCATGAAACTCGGAGAAGTCTGCGTGGATCTTGAGACAACAATCAGATGTTTGTCTTTGCGTGTTTTGCTTTCGAAGAGCGGGTTGACGTCTGGGTGAGTCTGTAAACAAACAACGGGTGTTTTACTCAGTGAGGGTCGTCCTGTTCTATTTATTTACAGAGAGCTACAAATAAAATGTTGTACTACTTCTGCAACAAAACATGGAGGCTGTGGCATAGAAAGCTCCCGCTGGTCTTCAGGTTTTAGCTTTGTATTAGTCTGCATACCAATGAATTTGCCGGTGCGCTTTCTTCTTTCAATCACAAATATTAAATCATTGGTCCCTGGAAGCCCGATTAAAATTAACATTATTGTCTGTGAAAAGGATCTAGAAACTTTGTAAATAGGGACAAATAATTTACAAACTGGTACGTTCATTCGCTCAATTCTGCTTTTTTTTTCAGTATATAATGATACACTTATTAATATGCTTATTCTCTGTTTTTCTCATATTTAAATTTTGTATCTTGAATCCATTAGGTAATCAGTACAAGTTTAGCAGACGACTCTCTGTTACTTACGCGCGCTTCTTTTCTTTATCATTCTCTCATTTCAACCATATTTTCCTTTCCTCTTTACCATTAGACCTCTGTCTACATTGCAGACTATACAAATTGCTTGCGTCGTCATCTTTGTAAGCGGATGCGGCCATTTTGTAATCCTGTTGTTACTGTTGCTATAAACAAAGTCAATTCGTCGGAACGTAACAAAGGGGCGGCGACACAAGTCGACCCGTTGCGAGTTGTCCCGGCGAACTGATAGTATTTGCAGCAATAGCACCGGCGGCATCAGAAGTATCAATGGTATCATTGGAACATGTATTGTCTATGACAGCGTCTGGTTGCAGCGCTCATGGAGCTGCTAGTCGCAGCCATCTGGCCGTTCGTAGCGGCAACAATGGTCTTACTGTCGTAGCAGGGATAGGCGTAAACCGACAGCGGCTGCTCCAACCCAACCGCTAGTGCCATTCAGAGTCGTCGTGTTGTTCTCTTGCGTTATATGTGATTTTGGTCGGAACTGTATTGTTGGCGTCGTCAAGTCAGCGATGTAATTTTGCTACCACGGTAGCTGCTGGTACTGTTGCAGTAGCGCTGTCTGTCTGTCCGTTTTTGTGACGGTGTGCTGTTACTTTCTACGTTGCCATCTCCACCACCGCGGTTCGTTGTCACTGGCGCCGCCGCCGTCCGTGGCCGTATGCGGCTGCCTGCCGTCCTTTGCCTACATTGGGCCCGACCGACTCCTAACTACCGCCGGGAAGATTACCATCCCTGCTGTGGCTCCATTACAAGACACAACAGCAACAAGCAGCACCAGCCTACCAGTACACCGCGTTCCCTCCCCTATCGCAGCTCAGTCGTAACAGCCAGAATTGTACCGTCTCACTGCCGCTGTGTTGCCTAGCATGTCCTGCTGCCGTTGGTGTTACTTAGTCATCAACATTGTCAGCGCCAGCACCGACCTCGCCCGACGTCGTCAACGCTACAGAAGCAGGATCATTCTGCTCCTGCGTGTATGATACATGATGCTATAACGTGTCATTGCTATAATTTGTTTTAAGTTGTGCCTCATCTCGTGAGTGTTTGCAACGTCGATTGAGTAGTCGGAGACAGTAGTTGTTGTTATTGTCAGCAGAGTTTGCACAAAAACTTTCTTTCGACGTTTCCGGTTTGATTAGTTTGTTCCCATGCTGTGGCCGGCCCTATATCGGCCGAGCGTAGATGTACCCCGTCCGTCCGTTTGTTCGTTGCTATTCTCGCTATTGTTACATTGCTAAAGGCAACATCAGTTCCATAATCGATACAATATCAACGTGGCATACTACTGCTACTGCTCTTTGTTGGGGACCGTGTGTGTGTTTGTGTGTGTATACGTTGGTATGCTTGTGTGTGGCATTTCTTAAGTTGTTTGGCCGTGTTTGTTTGCCCGCTCGTTTAGCTTCGTTGGATTCTGCTACCATAAACACGGTTTCCTGCCACGGCTGACGCTATTGTGCCCGAATGCGTAAGCTGGTGCCGTTACGATTTGCTGTCGTCGTTACAGACGCGACAAGAATCCGACGACTGTAGCAGCAGCAGCAGCAGCAGCAAAAGCAGACAACTTCAGAAAAGTATAGCCAGTTACCTCACGGCAGGTTGCAGCGGTATCGGCTGTAATTGAAGCTGAAAAAAACTCACCTGACAGGTGTATTGCTGTTACAGTCGTCCCTTCGTCATTGGCTGGTCAGTGATAGCAGCCGAACGACAGGGACAATTGCAGGCACAAAGTACGACAATAGTAACAATAACAGAAGCGGAATTGAAGAACGAAATCAGCCGAAGGTTTTCCTTGAGCCTGGTTGACATCAACGTTTTCCACTCCGTTCCTCGCATGGATATTCGTATGTTTCGATCCGACCCTCTGACTAACTCTTGTTAGTGAATGTTCTCATATCCGAGTGTATTTCTCGACAGATAGCGTCTTTCGACGATCGGGCGGGACGCCTGTACTATTCTCATATAGAATATCTATACGAGTGTCTGTTGCTTAACGTTATCGAGTGTTCGTGATTCTTTTCGCAACTTTTTATACATTCTATCTGCTAACTGTGCTCGTGTAACTCGGTTCGTTCCTCAACGGCTGTGCAAAAATGTTTAATGTTAATTTTAATTGGAAGGTGAAAGAGATCCTCGACAAAGCGTATGTATATATATATATATACCCTAGTTTATATGTATGGATATATTATTTAGGCATATTTTTATTGTTTCATGAATTATTTAATGACTTCAAAGTAAATAAATAAGTATATTCAATGTTGGGATTTTAACTTTTTGGTAATGGTTAAATATGTACATAATGATCAATGAATGCAGCAGTTGACTTCACCATGTATGAACATCCGCATGTATACCTGTGATTTCTATTTATAACTAAGATACACATTAAAAGCAATAATAATACGTACGAAGGTCACACGTTGATGGTTCAGTGTATGGCAGATTACACGAAGTTGAATAGGAGATCAGAGTTATCTTCAAACCGGACTTGCTGAAATCGGAAAAATGGCCGCTTAACCGGCTACTGACGGCAAATAGTTCCACTTCGAACCATAATAAACATCAGCTAAAGCGACAAAGCTACCAGTTATGGTATTCGCGACCATGCCAACAATCGTTCGGTACATGGAAAAATGGACTAAAGTCGACTGTTTTAGCGCCAAAGATATATATCTACACCGTTGTAGTCGCTGTTTATATATATACATATATACACCATTCTCACAAGGATACACGGATGGGGCTCATAGGGTTGAGCTGAAGTTAATAGACGTGTCACTTGGTGCTAGTGCAATTCTGTTTACTCTCTATAGCGGTGATCCTGTTGGCGATTAGCGTTCGTTGCTATTATTAGACGGCAAAACACAACTCGCCCTAGCTGTAGGGACAAGGTGCCATTTTCATGCATGGCAAGCAGGCGGCGAATGTTAAAGACGAGCGCGTTGTGCGTCACGAAATCGTCGCGTAAGGTCAAGATTGAAAGAAAGAGAGAAGCATTTGACAAGCTATAAGCGAACATCGGAAGCTTACTTATCATCTATTCATGAGTATGTGTATGTTTGGGCAAAGCGTGAGTATGAGCATGTAACTTCATAACAGAGCTCAGTATGAAAATTATCATATTATTACTTCCATTATGAACAAGAAGCCAACTTCTAGGGACGTTGAAGTGTTGACAGACACACCTTTCTGAATGAATCCGTTGTAGGTAAGATGCATCATTTTAAATCCCGTAAATAGAACAGATGGGGTGTCGATACGACGTAGCTGTTACACAAGTCGTCGAAGCGAACAGGCGTCGTCGTACTAGCTTGCAACACTGCCTCAACGCTGGCAAGGTGCCGCACAATGTTACGGCTAGCTAAGAGGCTACATAATTAGTTCTACAACTAATAGGCGTTACCTGCAGAGGATTAGCCTGTTCAACGCGTTCTTTCTACCGCTTCAGCCTGTTTATACATATACAGTGATATAATAAGTGTCCGTTGGTCAGCGTGCTGCAACAGCAAATTTGCTTCCGCTGCTGTGCAACTCACGACCATGAAATGGTAGCTGTTGCTCATAAGAATATTATCATTTTATTCAGTTACTCCTATGATTGTTCAGCCCTTTGACGGTTGTACCGTTCGACTGTCACGGATTCGCGTCGAAAACCTTTCGAGAAATGAACGGTTGCGGATTAGAATCGTTTGCACGGCCTGAGGCACATAGAGTAAGTGATATGGACAGTTTCAAATACATAAAGCCCATTCGGACCAGCCAGCTGACGCACACAATTTGCAACTAATTTCACTAACGGCTTCAGAGAACGCTAAGTGAGAACCACTGTGATTTACTGGCTGCCATATAAATAGTTGTAGTTCGTTTCACAAGGACGAGCAATGTTAATGCGGCAGATAGCGTGATGTTATCAAGAACAGTGGTATTTAAAGCAGCAGGTATAGTTGAAGTTACGGCACCTATAAATAACTGCAGAAGCCAGTCTGGTTGCCAGGCTAAACATAGTTTGCCAGCAAGTAGCTCTGCCAGTTTGGTAATGCGTGCTGAATTATAATAGAACTGGATGCACAAGGGTTAGACGTACAGACACTCCCGGACAGTCTGCACCGACAGCTTCTGCTCTGACTGTAGTAACTGTTTGAAGAATGATAGCAAAGCCCGCCGCGACTGAAGGGGGGTGGGGAATTCGGGCGCACTCGTAACTGTCCCGCTAGCAGTTCGTTAATGCTGTTGCTGTTGTTACGATTGATGATGATGATGATGATCAGCATTATGATCAAGTTTTTCTCCGTATTATTTAGATCTGTGCAATTCATATGCTTGTTATATACTTAAACGGCAGGTCCCAGTGCAAAAATAGTTCATACCGTTTACATCCAAATATTTATTCAATTAGAAGCTGGTTGCATTTCCAGAACGTTATCTTTCTTGAAAAGCCCAGGGGGATAATCGTAGTACAAATATTTGAGATCCTGACCTTACCATTTGAGATTTTGACCTCATTGCTCTTTATTAAGCAACACTCTTTATTTTATATTTTTGATAATTTTAGTTTGCTCTCATCTGCAAGGTGTATTAAATTTAGATTTGAGTGTAACAGACTCGCGATCGCTAGAATACTTAAGTTGTTGTACTATGCTCAGCTTCATTTACGTGCGCTCGACTACTTAGAATACGAATGTACCGGGAAAGCTTCACACAGCTTAGCATACCCTCGTGCAATAATCGAGCAATTTGCGTCATTTGCATCCTTTCAGAATGTCACCAAAAGTGTAATCTCCCATAGTGTGTGTAATCTGTAACAAACAGCACCTGGCGGTAACGGTTTGCTACAACTTAAAAGTTAGGCATGATGGACGAAGGACGACAAGGTTTCTTGGAACAGCTTGGGGTGACTCAATTGTCTCCAGGAAGTGTCCTAGTGCTAGTTCAAGAAGTGCTTCAGGCTGTCGCGAGGAGAGGGTGTTTTTCGACCTTCAGCTTCGCCATCTACTCCCAACTAGTAGCGTAACTCACCTGCTAGCTCTATTTATAGTTACTAATATGTCGCAGCTTCCACTAAATGCTTCTGAGATTTCTAGCGGGGACCAAGACAGCTGCATTCTTACGCGGCTACAAATATACGTACACATAGCCAAACGCATACTGGGACTCACAGGGTCGACATACCATACCGTCGGAACGCGGGTGAGGAAAGCTAATGCGCATCGTTCCGCCCCGACATTAACAACACTGACTACAACTACTTGTCTTCTGTCAGCAGATTCTCTAATGGTGTCAGTATCTGTACTAGGACTATTGCTCCAACGTGTGCGAATGGCAGCCCAGGGAATGGACCGCCGAATACAAATGATTTTACTTTTACCGAATAACTGCATCCGTTATAGTTGCTGACGCTTCCGTAATTGCGATGCAACTGGGCTTAAGGACTAGGCATATAAAGCCAGTTCTACAAAAGTAGGCCTAGGCAACTTCTAAGTGCTTCGAGTTTTATGACCGGTCGTGCTGTTAAACATTACATCAAACAACTTTTCTACTACCATTATTATGCTCCAGGTACCTGCAGTCTTTTAACAGCGACGGGAAAGTCGACAGCAGAGGCCAACAACGTTAACAACGGCGTCAGTTATCGTTGACCACTATAGGTTTTAGCTCGAGCGGACTAACAGCGAAACCTGGTCACGCGATGCGAATCTATTTGCATATCCTTGCAGACCTGTGTGGAGAAGGTTAACGAGGCATGAGAATAGACTGAAAACAAGCGGCTGGGTAAATGGAGGGCAAAGGTCATATATATATATATATATGATAATCTAAAAGACTATTTCAAAGATGCCTAGTTGTTCGCTTGTTGCTAGTCTTGAAGAAGCCATAGAATCTTAATACTGCTTGAAGCATACTACATGGTATTCTGATAGAACCGTTTGAATGACCACAGTAGTCGTCGTTGTAAACAATAGTCATTGTCATTTTAGACATACACTAACGCTATGACATTATAGCATACAATCATAGCAATTATAGGGATGGTATCCCGTAACAAATGTCTCATACAGTTAGGTTCCTTTAATGCCATCATTTGTGTATTTCCTGCTACCCTAACAAATGTGAAATGGGGACCCTCGAATCAGCCGGACTTTGGGTCAGCATAATATATATATCAATCTAAATGCATATGTATTAGCGATATAGTACATGTATACATAGCAATCCTAAATACCGTCCGAATTTATTTTTTAGAAATACAGTCAAAAGAAGCTTTACTATTGCATGTGAATTTTTTTTTACAAAGCACGATATTATTGATTTTTGGCTGAATTGTCTATAAAACTGTGCCCTTAAATTCTACTAAAGACGCATACCAAGAGTTGGCAAAATTTATGACCTAAAAACTACAACACCGTCTATTCAAAACTTGGTTCGAGTCCAGTTTTGTCCAGACATATATCCACGTCAAGCTTTGGGCTTATAGCCACGATATACAAAATAAAGTAAACTTCACTCAAAATCTGGTATATTTTAAATTTCAATGCGAATTTGTGACTAAAGATTTATAATTCAATTAGAAAATTAACTCAAACACAGGCCTTGGAAAGCTATTTCACTTTGTTTGTTAAGTTTTGTGATCTATTTGAAAGCTAAGTTTTGTGATCACACCAAATTAAACTTTATTTCATATCCTTGCTTCTTTTGGCTTGGAATAAGTGTATTTCTATATATAAAAACATATAATTACATTATCAGGAAGGTCTAAAAAGGCATTTTTCAATGACCCTGTGCTTTACAATTCCGATTAATATCCGTTAACAAAAGAAAGGGTACCAAGTGTTACAGGGAAGTGGCCCTTGTTGACCTTCAATTAAAATTCAAGTTAGAACACAATGTCATTTGCATATTGAAAACACAA
Source organism: Varroa jacobsoni (assembly GCF_002532875.2). Lineage (NCBI taxonomy): Eukaryota > Metazoa > Arthropoda > Arachnida > Mesostigmata > Varroidae > Varroa > Varroa jacobsoni. The sequence goes on along the minus strand of NW_019213151.1, from coordinate 11,982 downwards.
AAGAACTAAGCTAAAATAATTTTTCTTGAGCATTTTTAAATCGCACGTTTCCTATGAGTCATTCATGCTGTTGCTTACATTTCGGTAGCACGTACATGTGTGTATATGGGTGCTGAAGCTCATAGATTCTTGCTGATTGCATATATACCTGTCTGCCCGTTTATATAACTGAGTTTGCATCCGATGGTCCGTTTGGTTAAAGAAAAGTGGGCCACGTGTTTCAATGATGGCTGTTGCTATCCTGTTTTTGGGCGAATAATAGATCAATAAACTCCCTTCTATTTCACTCGATTTTTTTTCTACAGTAGCGAACATTGGCGGCGAGTCGACGTTGAGAGTCGGCGTTCTGAAAGAATACTCCGAACAGTATTTACTACTATTATTATTAAGTGGCCGATTTAGTCAACCGAGCCAAACCCACCTAGCAATGCACTCAGGACAGTACGTAAAAACATTTCATGTTACGTCAACGGGAGAGCAGCAGGAAAATTTTCAATGACATTGGCAGCAGCAGTAGGGACACGTTCAGTTCTAGCTGTAAACAGTTAAGTCTGGGAACAAAACGTTACAACAAATGGGAGCAGCGTTACACGAAAATCGGCTCATCCATATAGAGACGGGATGGAGAACACGAATGGAGAATTAGTTCGTCACTGTGCCGACGTTCTGTGTTAGCTTTGGTTCTATTTCGTCGTACGCTATATTATGTTCACCCGGACTGGGAAAAGAATAGGCGGGCTTGTAGGACTGGCACTACCATATCTTGCCGTAATTGCGTAGAGATCGATAGACAAAGAGAGAGAAATACCGCTTGTGCATTCTGCGTAACGTTGATGTTTGGCTGGATCAAGGGATAAGTGTTTGGCACCAAACGGAATTGATCATCAATCGCTGCTATCGAGCAAAACCAAACCGAAAGACACAAAGTTTTCTTGTCTCTGTAGGATGACACTGCTGCAATTCGCTAATACTTGCAGTCAGTTAATACAATTCAGACATTTTAAATGGCTCAATGTATAATAAAAAAGCAAGCTATTCTTAGAGGTATGACATTTGTTGTTTGGTATTACAGCAATAAAGTTTTTCACGCAAAAATAATCAATAGGCAGAAGATAGATTTGGTCCAAATTTTTTAAAGGTACTTAGAATTTTGTTTACGTTTTGTTTTTGTGCGTAACAAACGTAACAAAGGCAATTAACGTAAATACAAAAAAATGTGTTTACGTTAATTGCCTGCTCGGTAGTAGGTTGTTTCATTTATCGCAACGTGAAATTGCGCTTTAAGACTGCGCTTTAAGGCGCACTACCTTTATTGGAGTATTAATGATGACTAGTCTCATCAGCAAATTCTGGTTAAGATGAAACCGCGTTTATTATAATAAACTTGTGTAAAATATTTGAACTAGTATGGATGTGGGTCAGATATCAGCTTCCGGTATCGCTAATACGGATTGAAAATCGTAGATGAAGCTCAGCAATTTTGAAATGCATTTCTTTTTAACTTTCATACTCATGATTGTTGGCTATATTTAGGAGAGTATTGGCTGGAGCAGTTATTAGCTTAAACACGGTTTTAGTATAAATATTTCTATGTACATTCTAAGGAAACAGAAAAGTTAAAGCCAAGCAACATAAGCACGAATTGTATTTTGTAGTATTGGAAGGTAATGTGTTCTTCGCAACGCAAAGCGAGGCGGTTATAAGATCTTCTACAGTAATAAAACGAATATTACTATTGTTGTTGTTGTTGTCATTATTATTATTATTACTGCCAGTATTATCACATTGATATTTAATTCGTCACAATAAGTAAATAAAGGCTGTGCTTTACATTGAATCTGACAGCAGGTACGCTAGTCACGCCAATGTTGCTCTCTCATTAATAATGAGCGCATCCTGTGAGAGAGATTAGTGTGCAGCGGGATATCATCCGTAAATCTCAGAAATTCATAAAGAGATTACGCTTGAAATTTTAAAGTTCTTCAATCAAATTGTGCCTTCACAAATAAGAAGGTTAAAATAACTGAATGAACGAGGGAAACGAGGCAAATTAATGTTAAGCGAACATGTAAAATTATCTTGACTCGTCCTATTCTCGACGAAGTTGCTAATGTGCCAAGTGCTATCAAACTTCGAACCCAGAGCTTTGATGCTAGCAGAATATTGCCACAGAAGTATTAGCGTGTATGTGTGTATGCCTTACTAGAAAAGTTTCTTCTCGAGTCCCAGGGAAAGCTTGCTTGAGGTTGACTATTCCCCATTATTATGCAAGCCGCGGCCACTGCTGACTCTCTCAGGTCCTGCCTGGTCCTCGGGGGTTGCATCTCCTCATTCACCAACCTCACTCATCTACGTGGCAATTCAGGTCATCGCGTGCAACAGCAGCTAAATCATACAGTAGCCGTAGTTGGGGCACGCCCCAACTTTACTAGGCATGACTATTTTCTGGTTCTCATTATATCATTTGTAATAGTGGTTGATCTTTACCAGCGTGGAACGGCGAGGTGCGGGTAGCAGTGGCGAGGTGACAAAGGGTCATAGCATGAAGGTCGGTTCGTCGGCACTTCCTAATCGCCTCTCACCATAGTTCCTCACTCACATTGAATGCTTCGTTCTCTCATAACGAGCGATTTGCCACGCATTATTAGTACCGGGGGGCCGCATGCAATCATTGCCTGCATATGCGTTCGGTGTCATATCATTTGCAATGCTTGATTGATCACAGCCGACACCACAAATACGTTTGTGGTGAATATAAGAAGACGTAGATTGGGCTTCATGCCTAATCTTGATGACGCCCATATGAGTCCGTCATGTTGTGGCTCGTTTGGCTATCAAACCTGTGGCAAATAGTATATTAGATATATTGTTAGAGAGATTTCTATAGATAGCGGTTTTTATTTTTATGAAGGTTTTGATTAACTGTTGCCAAGCGAAACGATTACTGTTGAAGTATGAAAAGAAGCCAAATAGTACGGTATAATCTTCCATCTTTTCATCACAACTATGGCGATAATCCTTCAAGTTGTATGTACAAGAGTATATACGCTCGTAACTATAGTTATGAGCGTGCGTTAAATATCGCATCCGCGAATGACATTGCCGTATCATCATAGCTAACAGACCAATAGTGGTAAAAACTGTAATAAAAGACCCGAAAAAGGATTAGTCATCATTGAACTTTTCTTTATTGGTAGTAATAAATGTTTTTCAATTTAGGGTTTGCGGTAAGACTTTAAATACACTATTTTACCAAGAGTTGTGTAGGAGTGATACAAAGCAGTAGAACTTAAATTTAGTTCTTAGAATGAATGAAGACTATACACAGCGCTCAACAGTCCTTCTTGGTAGAGTCATGCAAAGTTCGCTTTCTGTGGGAGAAGGTTTGAAAGTTTGATTGCTGAATTGAAGCCAGTCTTTATGCTCATGCATTGTGGGCGATGGTGCAATTAAGTACAAGTGGAAGCAGTTAACAGGTTGGAGACAGTAGTTCAGACTTCAACGACTTACAAAGCGACTGCAACAGGATATTTTCAAGTAAGGATTCGTAGCATAAGATTAGTAAAATGCATTATAACAAGTATAGGGGTTACTGCTATTAGATATGCTTATAAGCCATCGGAAACACAATAAAGTATGTATATTCGCAATAACAAATGAAGTTCATACACGTATTTAAATATGAGTGTGATTAAGTACAGAAACTATTTCAGTAACAGGTGCTGTTATTCTATGATGTGCCGATTTTGTTGGTTGATACCAAGAGATAGTCAACGTAAGATGCACGTTAAGTTTCGAGTCTGACAGTTTTCGTATTCCTACTTAGGAACATGGAACTAACGCTAACCTATATCTAATTTGAATTGCAGGACGAATGTCCTATACAACTACACGGATTTGGAGGCAAAAGTCCGTGAGGCAACGAACGATGAACCATGGGGTCCGCATTCATCGCTCATGCAGGAGATCTCGCAGGCTACCTTCTCGTATGAGTCCTTCCCGGAGGTGATGGGCATGTTGTGGAGGCGACTACTCGAAGATAATAAGCGCGTTTGGCGAAGAGTCTACAAAGGTATGTAAGCGTATGGCAAAAGGAAGTAACGCCAAGGAAAAATTTTCTTTGAACCGTAAAACTAGTCACAAAAATAGCTCTAACACCGCCATCAGCTAGAGAAGGCTCTGTTTGTTGCGATCGCTGCTTTAAAGTCTTAATCATCATCGATACCGGACCTTTGTTCAACATCTTGCTTTAAACTGTTATCTTTATTACTGCCCACTTATCTTTTACATTGTGCACCTGGCTGTTGCATCTTACTAATAGACAGGTATATCTAGAAATAACAATTGCACGTGCCCTTTTGTTGTAGCTTCCGTTGAATAGTTACTTACCGGATTCACAAAAAAAAGCTGGCTAAGTGTCATTTAGTGTTCCTATCGATTAATATGTTACGGCTAAAAGTCGAGAAAACAACAGTTGATTTTTGGGCCACACTGAAGTTATCATCACATTCATCAAACATAAATTGATCTATACCATGCATCGTGATATATGAATAATACTTACAGCATACTTACACAATATAGGCTACACACAGGTAGATACTCAACTCTTTTTAATTTCGTTAAACATACAGCGTCATATATGTCCATGGTTTAAACAATCATTTCTATCCACGAATTTGGCTGTGCAAGACACCTCACATATAACAACGGCCGATGATGAAAAGCCTTATATTTGATGTGTGTATCTGGGTTATGGCAGTCCCAAACGAAACTCCACGAGAAAGAACATTTAATTAGGTTTGTAAGAAAAAGCATTCACAGGAAATGTCTTTTCATAATGAACGGTTCTCCCAAGGAGTGTAATTCATTCACGGGTCACTTCAAGTTCTCACCTCAAAGGTGCTATCATTACTAAATGCGGTTTCGAAGAATCCATGCTGTCTCAGACAAAAATTACCAATTCTCTTTTTCAATGAACCCCTCTTTCGAAGCGATTCATGCGGTACTCATTCGACATTTCGATCCGGCTTAATGCATATGATAGCAACAGAAAAACTTTGTTTTAGTGTGCGACTTTGACAGCAATAGCGTATGGCCAAGTGCATAACGTTTTAGCATGGAAAGAAATAGGATATTTAAAATATTAAAGACTAATATTAAGTTAAGCAAGTTAAATAGATGTTTTAAATACGTGTCGTGTGGTAAGCTTGGTTGTGCATGGTTTTATTCCAAGTTCTATTTTCACGTCAGGCAAATCTTGTAGATCTTTGTGTTGTTGTTAGCCAGATGATTTACATTTGTTTTGTGCACTGCTAGGATTTTGGTTTCTTGTTAATACTAGCTTTTCTCTCCCAGTATTTAGACTTCGTAAGAATAGCGTGAGTTGCTAAATAAATAATAGATACAGTATTTTTTATTGTTCATCTATCATTTTATTGTTACTCGATGTGGGGCGGAACGCTAAAGGTCAATAAGCGGCATCCTTCTTCTGACAAAGCCATATCAACGAAAATATTTCATTGTTCGCAGGTTTTTCATTGGCTGATTGATTTAACTTGAATGTAAACAAGGGTAAGTAAAGCAACGATACAGTTAGGTTTTGGCAAGATGTCCACTTGTTAGCCTAAGTTGTTCTAATTAGTCTTCCGTCAGAACACGGCATAGCTTTCACATACGTGTTTATCACATGCACTACTCAGAAACTATGAAGACTTCTGACTAAATGAAGTATTGCTCCCTCAGAACAAGTAGATGATTCTGTCCGGTTTATCGGTTTGCGCGGGCATTGTTGGTCATGTTGATATCCCGCAATACTGACTTTCAGTGCTTCGCTGTTGTTCCATAATTTTGTAAGGAACGAAACAGCGACTAAATGCATCAGTTTGTAAGCTATAGCACTAATCTATTGGAAGTTATGGTGGCGCATCATTTTCGTTCGGCTGCCAGCTAATTTCTAAAAAATTTAGACGGATTCACGAGGCAGCTGCAGATAATATTTTGCTGAACTACACGATGTTTGCGACTGGTTCTTCTCTCGCAGAAACAAAAATGATCTTATACACTCATCAAATTACCGATATCGAACATCGCATAATTCAGTACGTAGCTAGTTTCGGTAATTCCATAAACTCTTGCCAATAGTTAAGCCGAGTCACGTAGCCAGCGTTTCATGTGGCCGTATTTTAATAACAGCACAAATTACTACTGCCTTTATGTAATGTTACTTGTTATTTCGAGCTTCAATGTAAATATGGCGAAACATACCTCTTATTCTTCGAAAATTTTCGATAGCTCCATTAATCTATAATATATAGGGTATTCGTTCGATATCAGTTAGTGCTACCTTAGACCTGGTGCGCCTACTCACATAATTATGCTCAGCCTTACCGCAACACTGGCAGTAGCAAAAGCACTACTGCTGTTTTCCGATGTTTAGTCGTACTTTCGATATAATTAGCTTTTTTAATCGGGTTTGTCTTGTCGTATTTCTCGGCCTAAATGGAAATATTCTTTGATCGTTCTAATCCTCGTTGTTAATTGTCCATAATCTGAAACGTCTTGACGCCGCTGGGTTGACTATTTGAAATGTCCCGAGCGACTGTTCATAGTTCCATCGCATTGCCTGAGTAAAGAGCACTGTTATACGGCATGTGGTAACAGGTTGAGTGAATTTTCTCGATAGCTAAGCTTCAATGTCCAAGTCAACTCGACTGGTGGCCGGGCTCATAACGGAGACTAGTGCATCGTTAACCGTCCTTTCTGCTATGTGCGATCGTAACGGTTTTGCTTGCAGCCCAGTGATCGAATAACGCCATGCAACTGTCAAGGTTTAGAATAACAGCATTTAGTGACAATATGTTACCAAACGAACTAGTACATTACACTGCCCAATTAGTTAGAACACGTCATTAATAGTAATAATAATGATGATTAATTAATAAATAATAAGGAAACGTTTTCCGTCGTTACTATTCCGTCGTGGATGGATGCCCATGTACGTTAGATAGAAGGCTTGCAAGACTCGTCACAGGAGATGAAAACAAATTCTGTTTAGAAAGCTGGAACTAAGCATCACCGGATCAAGTTTTGATCATAAGCAATAGTCAGCGAATATTATATTAGCAAAAAGAATGGTATTTTGGCATCTTGTTAAATAATATTAGTGCTCTATATTTTAGAAACGCATGTAGCTGCAGGGTTATCGAAGATAAACAACAAAGCACCTGCCACAAAACGGAGGCGCTTCAGAAAACATACTTTCTTAAGTGTTTCGCTACTCTGTTGATTCAACGGACTCGAGTGTATCGGCGTTGAATATGTCTTTCTGATGTAAGGGTCTGCCCACGCGCCGCCTCTTGCGGTCCATCGAATAAGTAAAAGTTGACCGTGGTATCGCGGTATTTTTACTGCAGTAATTTCTGTTGATAATGAATAGTATCGAGTAAGATTAGCAGCGTGTGTTGTTCGGCCTTAGTAAGAAGATTGACAGTCGTTTTAATACAGGGAGATGGATGAAGGCTGCAGTTTCTCATAAGTGAAGTAAGTAAACCGGGTTAAATATATATATTCTTCTTAAAATCGTGGCTTTGCTTGGAAAACACCCTGGGTTACTCGAGTATTCTTCCATAGCTTTACGATTAGGTATTTTTTCTTCGGAAAAATACCAGTAACAGCTTATAATGAATGGTCCCGCAATAGATGCACTGGCGCTAAGCATTGCAGCATATCTGATTTTGAGGTATCGCTAAGCTGAAAAACAGCGGAAAGGTAAAGCACTACCCACCCATAGCTTTGCGACCTATTTGTCGTTATCAAAGCCTTCTTTTGATCTGCCAGCATTGCAAATTATCACGCGCTTGTACCCCACTAAACATGCAGTCAGATACGGCGCTAAAGATCAGATCGTATTAGATTAGCTATTACTAATCGTTAGCTAAATTGTAAACTAAACTTAAAAAAATGGTAACTTGAAACACTTCTTCTAGGTCTGCGCACCTTTGGTACTGTGAGTACACCAGTTAAACAGGTGCCGCGCAGATAGTCCTAGGTCTATTTAAAAAAAGTGTGAGCTCGTTGGAAGTCAGGATAAAAAATTGAAACACTGCTTAGCCACATGCTCACGTCCTAGCAGTGAATTTGTGCTTGAATATATACAGCACTACTTTTCCGAGAGAAGAAAATAACTACCATTATCTTTTTTTTGTATACATATATAGCGGGATCTATTACCTTTTATATGTATCGAGTAGCTACACTGTGCTAGGGAGTTCTTGTGGACAGAAAAACGAACACTTGTCCCACTAGAAGAGCGGACAAAAGGCTCACTTAAAAAGTTCTCTCCGTTTAAGTAAAAAGCCTTAATAAGTTTTCAATTAACAAAGAAAACTGGGATACGCTGGAGAGGATAATACCGTGCTCAAAATAGCTGCATACATAAGAGAAGGAATTTGAATGGTGTCGATAGCTTCATATATAGTTTCGATAAATTCTCAAAACTTTTACCACTGTCACAATTTACTAAATATCGCGTTAACAAGAAAACAGTGAAAAATATGCGACGCCTATTTATTCGTAAGCATTGGTATTTAGAAGTACACACAATAATATAAGCAAGCGGTGCAACGGTATGATTACCATTTAGAGAAAATCGTTGTTGATACAGTAGTATACGAAACCTTATTTGCCCAGCGACAATTGCTAGTTCGTCGTATGCTATATACACGTGTGTTCTATAATCGGTATGGTGTTGCATAGGACCTTGCAGAATGTGCCCTCTTACCTGTAACTCTGTTATAAAGTATCAAATATTTTTTTGTTTTGCTTGTCGGTGTGTCATTTTCATGGACAGGCCTACTGCTACTGGACTACCTCGTGAAGAACGGATCGGAGCGTGTCGTGACCTCCGCCAGGGAACACATTTATGATCTCAGGAGCCTCGAAAACTACACCTTCGTTGATGAAATGGGCAAAGATCAGGGAGTTAACGGTAAATATTGCAGGGTAGACAAAATGTATAATCTCACCTTTTTTTTTTTTGATAAATTATTGTTCTACTGAAGCGAAAAACTAATTTGTGGTAAAACCAATTAAATATAGTGAAATGGAGTTAGTATCATTCGAAACAGATCGGAACTAATACGTCTATAAAGTCTCTTGTTAATAGAGAAAAACATCATAAACTAAAGAGCCGACATCGCTCTGTCATCGTTGGACGATTGGGTTCTTGCTAAACCGGTTTTTCTTTGTTTATCGTTATCATTTGATCGACGGTGTGCTCGATTTTCTGCTCTGTCCTGTATATAGTACGCAATCGCGTAAAGGACCTCATCGAGGTAATTCAGGACGATGACCGACTTCGCGCGGAACGAAAAAAAGCCAAAAAATCGAAAGACAAGTATATAGGATTATCAGGGGAAGCTATGGGCTTCGCCTCTAGAAGGACAAGCGATTTCGCGGATTTTCCCTCTGAGAAGCGAAGCCAACATCGTCGGGGTAGTTTTGGTGACTCGAATGATGAGGACAGCGATCGTGACATCAAGCGAGGCTACAGGGATTCGCCGTCACCGCCGAGGAAGGATGATCGCTCTGCCGCAGCTTTTGAAGAGCCACAGACATCAGCACCTAAGGCCTCGACATCTTCTGTTAGCTATCAACAGAATCTGGACAGACAGCCGAAGAAGACTATGCCTTTAAAGATGATCGACTTAGGTGCAGCAGCGGTATTTGCGAACGAAGCTAGAAATCAGACTGGAACAGCAGCCGGTTCATCACAGGCAGCTGCAGCTAGCAAATCCTCTGACCTCTTGAGCGACTTAGATTTTAGTGGTGGCTCAGAATCAAGTGGCGGCCAGGGAGCAGCAGCCTCAGCAGCGAACGGGGACTTTGCTGACTTCAGCCAGTTCCAAAATGCTACCGTAATTGCGTCCACTATTCCGGCAGCACCCGTAACTGCACCACCACAAGTCTTCTCACTGTCTTCGGCCTCAGCAGCGACAACAGCTGAAGACGACTTCGCAGACTTCGCTTCGTTTAACTCAGCAGCTACTTCGTCGTCTGGTATGAATTCGCTTCCAATAAGTGGTTCAGCCGCTATGGCAGCACCCGTAGTTAATATGGCTTCCTCAACTTCGTCGCTCCCGACGGAGCTATTTGGAGGTCCGGTCGTGTCGATGCCTCTTTCGAGTGCCCACCATATAGGGGCCAACCCTATGGGTGGAATGAACCTCATAGCTACACCTCCCATGGCAACCGGTATTCCTGCTAGTCCCATCATGCCCAAAAGCACATCTGCTATAGGGGTAAGTATTTTTCATAAGGCAACTGTACTAACTTCGTCATAAAAAAATCTTAAGTATTATTATATTTTTCAAGTCAACTAAAGTAATGCAATGACAATACGGGTTAGTAGGGGTAGCTAGTTGTTTAAACAATTGCGAAACCTTACATTGAATTAGCAGGAAATTACAAGACACCATAGCAGAATTTGCAGTTGCGTTTAATTCATAAGCACTTCTACGTTGGACCTTTATTATTACTCTTGTTGAATCATTAACGTACTTCGAACACACGTGTTGATAGGCCAAGTATTACTAACCGTGTTTTTATGAAATATTCGTTCGTCAGATCCACAGACCTTCGTGAAACAAGCAAGTCAACATCGAAATCTTATCAATATCTGTATTTTTTTAATCCATGGTTTTCATCACTGTTTCAGGCCCCTGTAATGAGTCCCATGTCGTCAGTGTTGACCCCAACTCCACTTCTGCCAACAAACGCTACTGTAACAACAACCGTTGCGGCTAGTATCGAGAATATAAAGAGAGATGCAGCAGGCGGCGGGTCTGCAACCCTCGGCAGTACGTGGAACGGGCTCAACATCAGCGTCGATAACCTCCTTAGTCCTAAACAGGAAGAGAAGCGGCCAACGATGAACCAGCTAGCCCAGGGTGTGCAGACCATGGATCTAGGGAAGCCACTTGGGAGCCAGCCAGTCATTGGAGTGGCACTGCAAATGAATAATAATAGCCAGCTCAGTAACAACAACCAGTCTAATAACAATAATAATAACTCCTTTAGTGGATTTGACCTTCTCAGCTGAACGCTCCCGTTCAAAGCTTCATCAATAGGAAGCCACCATATATATATACATTCCAATTGCTGACAGCTGTTTGCAATTAGTGCTAATATCATTATGAATGAATGACAATAACATTTAAAATTTGAATGGAATACAAAGAGAACGTGTAATAGATACAGAACTTGGAAAAGGTATTTTGTGGTGGGAGAAGAAGCTGATGAAAGAGTAGAAGTATGTAATTGAAAACATGTATCGTAAAAAGAATTTGAAAGTTTGGACAAAGCAACAGAGGATGACAAAAAGAAGTAGACGAAATCAGATAACGGCAAAACGTAGATTATATAACTGTCTGATAAGAACAGTATGTGTACGAACATTCCAGAAAAACTGTCCAACGGAACCAGTTGGATACAAAATAGTATGCAAAACCGTACTACCGCGGTTAAAGCTTAGCAAGCGGAAGCTCTCTGTGGTGAGGGAATTTGCAAGGAGTGGCTTTTCGCACGCCGAATAAACTGGCGAATTGTACATAAGGCATAACCAATCGATCATGACGATGATTTTAAGGCCGTTGGAGGCCATGTTGTTTGTCAGGGTGCAATTTGTTCAGTGCAATAATAATAATAGTAATAATAATAATAATAATAATGACGAATACGACTGTCCATACTGTTCGTTATGGTCATTGAAAAAAATAGTGTTTTATCAACGTGAGTGTTCTAGTATATAGAGCATCCCTGACAGTGGGACCATTATAATGACGTGTCGATGACGCTAAACAAGGCAAGGTAGTGACATTTATGAAGATAATTCCCTTCGTAGAAGAACATTGTGTGAACAACAATAGTATTAGATCTTACTGCAGGTGTCAACGAGGTTGAAATGTTCAAGTCTGAAAATGA